>NC_060130.1:97399547-97702097 GCF_021461395.2 Schistocerca americana | reverse complement strand
CTTGAAAGGGGAAACCAGATGGCGCTATGGTTGGCCCGTTGGATGGCGCTGCCATAGGTCAAACGGATATCAATTGCGTTTTTTAAAATAGGAACCCCCATTTGTTATTACATATTCGTGTAGTACGTACAGAAATATGAATGTTTTTGTTGTACCACTTTTTCCGCTTTGTTATAGATGGCGCTGTAATGGTCACAAACATATGACTCACAATTTTAGACGAACAGTTGGTAACAGGTAGGTTTTTTTAAATTAAAATACAGAACATAGGTACGTTGGAACATTTTACTTCGGTTGTTCCAATGTAATACATGTACAGTCGTGCTCAAAAGTATCCGAACGACCTGAATTGCATTTCGCCTGATTCGCATACAACCCTCATAACGCAGCTGTCTAGAAGGTCCTCTAATCGCTCCTCGTTACAGCCGTTTGACTATTGAAAATGGTTGAAAAAATCGCCTCTAGAAAACACTGATCTGTATCGCAAATATTCAAGATGTAATGTAATACCACGATACTACAAATATCAGGGAACACCTTATCACAGATAAGACTGTCCTTAAGGCTTGTAAGCTCACATTTATTACAATAAATGACATACCTGAAATGTTACCACTCTCATTATTACGTCAGATAGGTAATGCACGCAGTAAGTTCGTCGTATTCATGGTTTCTTCTTCAAAGTAACATACCGTACTTACTATTTAACACAAAATGACATTAAAAATTGAAGTTTTTCACGAGCTGCTAGTTGAGAATATGTATGAACTTCAAATGACACTACGAACCGCCTCGTTCTGCATATGGATTCAAACCCACGTCGTGCAGACTAACAAGGGAACCTCCCCATCGCACCCCCCTCAGATTTAGTTATAAGTCGGCACAGTGGATAGGCCTTGAAAAACTGAACACTGATCAATCGAGAAAATAGGAAGAAGTTGTGTGGAACTATGAAAAAAATAAGCAAAATATACAAACTGAGTAGTCCATGTGGAAGATATGCAACATAAAAGAGTATGTGAACTTAGGAGCGCTGTGGTCCCGTGGTTAGCGGGCACTCACACATAATCAACTTCGCTCTCCAAAATTCGAGGACATGTTCAGATTTGCTTGGACATATGCAGGATTTGACGGTCTACACAGGGGAAAATTTTAAAAACTGTGCGACTGTGAAACTGTTGTATTCATTTGTTGCAGTTTATCTGACAAACTCTTATGTTTTAATCACTTTTTTCGGAGTGATTATCACATCCACAAGAAAACCTAAATCGGGCAAGGTAGAAGAATCTTTTTACCCATTCGCCAAGTGTACAAGTTAGGTGGGTCGACAACATATTCCTGTCATGTGACGCACATGCCGTCACCAGTGTCGTATAGAATATATCAGACATGTTTTCCTGTGGAGGAATCGGTTGACCTATGACCTTGTGATCATATTTTTTCGGTTCCCATTGGAGAGGCACGTCCTTTCATCTACTAATCGCACGGTTTTGTGGTGCTGTCGCAAAACACAGACACTAAACTTATTACAATGAACAGAGACGTCAATGAACGAACGTACAGATCATAACTTTGCGAAAATAAAGAACGTACGCTTTTAACTCAAGGGAATACTTAAACCATGGACCTCTCGTTCCGCAGCTGCTCACGCTAACCACGGGACCACGGCGCTCCTGAGCTCAAAACATCCTTGATATTGCCTATCTTGCGCATGGACTACTCAGTTTGTATATTTTGCTTATTTTTTTCATAGTTCCACACAACTTCTTCCTGTTTTCTCGATTGATCTATGTTCAGTTTTTCAAGGCCTACCCACTATGCCAACTTATAACTAAATCTGAGGGGTGTGCGATGGGGAGGTTCACTTGTAAGCAAAGATTTCGTGACTGACGGAAACTAACAGCCATTCCTGACTAGGCATACAGAGAGTGATATACCTCGATTTTAGACAGTATCAATTAGGAAATATCAACTTTAAATTACATAACGTAAACATTTTTAACGGACGCGAATTCTTACCTATCATCGATTGTCCATGTTAACGAACTACGAGAGATGTTAAATATTTATTATTCACAAGTAACTTACTTGAAATGCCGTGAGGTAAGGCTTTGTGTTGGACAGGGATTCGAATCCAGAACCTAATCGGATTGTTATCGAAGCACAATCAACTGTGACATATCGGATTTTCTCGGCAGTACCAAGATGTTTTAACTGAAATGACGAGACGAAACATTAATTTTTTCCTTCCCAGGACTCCAACCCGGCACCTATCGCTGTAATATTCTAGAGAAAACGAACGTTAAATATGGGGTTGTTACACCTGCAGTGACATGTGAGCATGTTTGAACTAGAAATAATATGACGAAGAGTTCAGTGTTGACTGGTAATCGAACCCCACAAATATCGTTGTTGACTGCACACAAAGAGACGTTAGCTACCGAATTTCTCTCCACCTGCAGCTCGGAATAACATCCTTGAACTTACAGTGATCTCGCAAATAGTTCTGTGTCTCGCTGGGAGTCAAAAACGTCAGATATCGTTAGTGTTGACAACGAATGAAAACAAATTAAAAATCAAAATTATTATCCACCAGCAGATAGGTGTTCTCATGCTAGAGCTTGATAATACATAATGAAAACTTTAGTGCCGGGCCAGGATTCGAACCCATTCACGTGCAATATGTGGAGATGTTGAGGAATGTGCAGTTTTGAACAAACAACAAATTGTAGTCGAGCTGAATTGTCACGAAGAGATCAAATTCCGCGTTAAGGGCGGTCTGAGTGGCATTTCAGTTCAGAAAAAAATTTATGGACATACAGAAGCTCAAACAAAAGATGGATTAAGTGTCCTGTGACCCTACATACTGTTTGTTTCGTCACTAGAAGTAAATAACTAGTATAAGAAAGGTTACTATTGATAGAGTTTCTACATGTCGCCACTCCTGACTTTATCGTGGTTCAACCTAATGTCTACTTGGTAGAGAAGGAATATCATGTTTAATGTGAATTTCAGACCACAATGCCATTATACCTTTTTCACTTGGCGGAGCCAGAAGAGAATAGAATCTGTCTCTCCCTATCAAAAAACATGGACAGAAGTTGGAATTCAACCCAGATGATGAGTATATGAATCTAACAGCAATCCAACGGACCACCACATCCTCTGCTCTGTGGCTCAGTTTTCTATCGTAACGCCGTTGCGCCACACTGGATGAGCATTCTGACACAAAGGCTCCCTGTGTGGTTTGCAGCAAGTTCAGTACATTCATTTACTTGGTTGACCGAATCGACATGAACTAGCTGCCTCGGCTACCCAGTGCATACATTCGACTCTATTTTGTAATCACCGAAATAAGATCACGTAACTGTCACGTACACAGAACTGCCAACAGTGTAGGATGCAGAAATTTAAATAGGAAATGTTCCTTTCCATTTGAGCTACTCTATTGCGCTATCTGTTTGTTGAAAATGTCGTGCAGTGCAAAAGAAAAACTGTAACTGTCTGTCTCTCAGAGGTCTACACCCGGCCATATGCATTATCTCAGAACACTGTGGGATGCGGATGTTCTGGGGGAACTGTTGACTTCTGGAGGCGCTGTAACTATGGTTCAGCTAGTAGTGTAACGGTAAGTGGCGTGCACACTCGACAAAACATCCCAAGTTCAAATACATTCGCTGCTACATTTTTTAAAACGCAATTCTGCTGTCTGCTGAAGTTATCAATCTAATGGAACTTTGAACATAATTCCCTTCACTTCTCAACCCAAAATAGTCGCATGTGGAAAAAGGGCCAACTACTGCGACATTTTGTTCTTTTCAGGTTTAATACACTCCTGGAAATTGAAATAAGAACACCGTGAATTCATTGTCCCAGGAAGGGGAAACTTTATTGACACATTCCTGGGGTCAGATACATCACATGATCACACTGACAGAACCACAGGCACATAGACACAGACAACAGAGCATGCACAATGTCGGCACTAGTACAGTGTATATCCACCTTTCGCAGCAATGCAGGCTGCTATTCTCCCATGGAGACGATCGTAGAGATGCTGGATGTAGTCCTGTGGAACGGCTTGCCCTGCCATTTCCACCTGGCGCCTCAGTTGGACCAGCGTTCGTGCTGGACGTGCAGACCGCGTGAGACGACGCTTCATCCAGTCCCAAACATGCTCAATGGGGGACAGATCCGGAGATCTTGCTGGTCAGGGTAGTTGACTTACACCTTCTAGAGCACGTTGGGTGGCACGGGGTACATGCGGACGTGCATTGTCCTGTTGGAACAGCAAGTTCCCTTGCCGGTCTAGGAATGGTAGAACGATGGGTTCGTTGACGGTTTGGATGTACCGTGCACTATTCAGTGTCCCCTCGACGATCGCCAGTGGTGTACGGCCAGTGTAGGAGATCGCTCCCCACACCATGATGCCGGGTGTTGGCCCTGTGTGCCTCCGTCGTATGCAGTCCTGATTGTGGCGCTCACCTGCACGGCGCCAAACACGCATACGACCATCATTGGCACCAAGGCAGAAGCGACTCTCATCGCTGAAGACGACACGTCTCCATTCGTCCCTCCATTCACGCCTGTCGCGACACCACTGGAGGCGGGCTGCACGATGTTGGGGCGTGAGCGGAAGACGGCCTAACGGTGTGCGGGACCGTAGCCCAGCTTCATGGAGACGGTTGCGAATGGTCCTCGCCGATACCCCAGGAGCAACAGTGTCCCTAATTTGCTGGGAAGTGGCGGTGCGGTCCCCTACGGCACTGCGTAGGATCCTACGGTCTTGGCGTGCATCCGTGCGTCGCTGGGGTCCGGTCCCAGGTCGACGGGCACGTGCACCTTCCGCCGACCACTGGCGACAACATCGATGTACTGTGGAGACCTCACGCCCCACGTGTTGAGCAATTCGGCGGTACGTCCACCCGGCCTCCCGCATGCCCACTATACGCCCTCGCTCAAAGTCCGTCAACTGCACATACGGTTCACGTCCACGCTGTCGCGGCATGCTACCAGTGTTAAAGACTGCGATGGAGCTCCGTATGCCACGGCAAACTGGCTGACACTGACGGCGGCGGTGCACAAATGCTGCGCAGCTAGCGCCATTCGACGGCCAACACCGCGGTTCCTGGTGTGTCCGCTGTGCCGTGCGTGTGATCATTGCTTGTACAGCCCTCTCGCAGTGTCCGGAGCAAGTATGGTGGGTCTGACACACCGGTGTCAATATGTTCTTTTTTCCATTTCCAGGAGTGTAGATGACCAGGCAGCAGATGCATCTCGAAACTTTTGTATTACGTATGGGGAGAGCGCATCGTGCCAAAATACGTCAGAGAAGTATTTTCTACATTAGCTGTCGTGTGGTAGTGGCATTTTATTCTTCTTCAAACCTTGTTCGACAGCAGGAAGAAGACGAACCAATGTGATCCTACAGAGAGCTGGGAAGTGACCATAGCTGGCATCTCAAACACGTGGCTGGCACAGCCTGGAATACGTAATGCACCTGATCCGCGTTTCTGTAAGTAGGTTTAAAGACTGGAGCTTAGTTATTAGTAATACTCAGAACTGACCGTAAACTAAGCATCATAAATCAGTAACTCTTATAGTTGTTTTTATATTTCTTTCGTAAGTGTACTCAAAATTAAGAAACTCATTTATGGACGTTTTTGTGCCTGGCCGATAGTCGAGCACAACAAACAAATAAAAATAAAAATCAATGTTTGTGTGTGTGTGTGTGTGTGTGCGTGCGTGTGTGTGTGTGTGTGTGTGTGTGTGTGTGAGAGAGAGAGAGAGAAGAGGAAGAGAGAGAGAGAGAGAGAGAGAGAGAGATTGATAGAGATAAATATAAAGAAGAATGAGAGAGAGAGTAAATAATTGTTGTAAAGAAATTGCATCATGGTATGTAAAGAAATCTTTCATTAAAATCACATGTTCCACATCCTTATGAAATGTCGTATTCATGATCTATGGAACAAATATTAATCGAATGAAATCTAATCTACTGTAGTCATATTGCTGACTAGCCATGAAGAGTCATGAATTACCGAAATTTTCGGCAATATCAGTAACCAAATCTAAACTTGAAAATAAAAGACCACAGTTTTTGTAATAAACCGGGACTCCTATAAAGACCCTTTCGTCTCTGTCAACTAAACACGAAAGATGTCTGGTATGCCTCCATTCAGAAGTAACAATGTGTGCATGCATTTAAAGATGAAGCACATGATGTGAAGTTCTCTAACGGAGATACGATCCCAATGTCTCCCACTGGATGGTCATATTGTTTTATTTAAATGATTACAAATGAGGTAAAACGAACAGTGAAGTTGTCAGTATAAGCACATTACTGTTGTCAGTATGATGTTGCACCGCCTGGGGCCTGTAATGATAACGTGCCCGTTTAGATTAGGCATATTGTATAGAGAAGTGGTAGAGAGAGCACCACTAAATTCTACAATCCGTATGCATTGCATACACACAGAAATTACTGTTACAGTGTACTTATGGAGCCCAATGGGTTAATTGCGTATTTTCCGGCGAGAAAGAGCACTGGCAAACAGTCTTCGCTACATTAGGTTACTTAGACTGGTGTCACTCTGAGCTAGAATTTATGGTCAGCGACTAAGTGTAAGATCAATGGGTCGGATGCGGGTTTTGCAACTGTTAAATACTTTCCTACATTACAGAAGCGAATGCGAAAATTTTAAACTTGGATAGCTTAGAATGAAAATCTTTCTGTTTACTGCAAACGAAAACAATTGATTTTCTAAAGCATTCTCTGTCATACATAACTTGAAACAGGTCACGTCGACCAAATCATATGGAAGAACTGACAGCGACGTATATCGGAAGGCAGTAAGATCCCTTGGCTTTTGGTTTGGCAGCATTCGACAGTCATTTCTAGTCGCAAATAAATGAAGAAAGAGAGCGCGCTTTTGTTATCAAGTGACGTCTTCACCAATTACTTCAGTTTTATTGTAATCTACGAGTAATTGCTGATGTTTGATATTAACATGAAAAGAATTCCGTAGACAGGGAAAAAACCTGTTCTTGGGCAACTGCTTCTATAATGACCAAAAGGCATTAAATAATGCTCAGGCACATGTGTTTCTGCAATGGTATGAAGAAAATGACAGTAATAATGACGGTAATAATCGAATTATTCGGTAACTTCACACTTCACAGTGGATTTTCTAGAACTAAGAAATATTTGCTGCATCAGTGAAAATTTCAAAATGGCTTCACTTCGAGGCTATGATGTCTAGAAGGGTCTTTACATCCTGCTGACATGGGAATAGGCTAATCTCCACGTCAGAAGCTTGCTTCTACTTAACCATTTAATATACTGGCATTTTTTCCCTTCTGTGAGAGAGCTACAAGTAATCAGATCAAACTTCGATAATAAAAACGCAAGAAAATACTTTCGGCTCATAGTGCAAAGGTAAAAAACTTACAATGCTGCACAACAGGTAACGTCTCTTTCCGTTGGTGACAAGCAAATTTTGGGTTTCTAGGAATACATAACTTTATTTATAAAATGCTACATTTGCATACCTCTCGAGTATGACACAGCATACCAATTAAACACAGATCCAATCGAAATCTAAGTGAGTAGTATTTTACTAATTCGGTTCGATAGAGGCGCGCTTGTGTACAGATACTCAGCTTTATTAAAACAGACTTTCTTCGTAAGGTTATTGCGGGTAGTTCTATTTCATTTCCTATAATACAGTGCACAATTTTCGTTGAGTTTCTATTAGTGTTGTTTAAACAATAGTAAACATGAGAGAGAAATTAATCATCAACGATATATGCGAATTCTCTGATGTTATCTATAACAGTCTGACAATGCACATGCATGTAGAAAACTTGTTCTGAGTTAAAGCTGTCAAACAAGGTTTGAAGAAGAATAAAATGCCGCTACCACATGACAGTTAATGTAGAAAATACTTCTCTGACGTATTTTGGCACGATGCGCTCTCCCCATACATAACACAAAAGTTTCGAGATGCATCTGCTGCCTGGCCGTCTATTAAACCTGAAAAGAACAAAATGTCGCAGTAGTTGGCCCTTTTTCCACATGCGACTATTTTGGGTTGAGAAGTGAAGGGAATTATGTTCAAAGTTCCATTAGATTGATAACTTCAGCAGACAGCAGAATTGCGTTTTAAAAAATGTAGCAGTGAATGTATTTGAACTCAGGATATTTTGTCGAGGGTGCACTCCACTTACCGTTACAGTACTAGCTGAACCGCAGTTACAGCATCTCCAGAAGTCAACAGTTCCTCCAGAACATCCGCATTCCACAGTGTTCTGAGATAATGCATATGGCCGGGTGTAGACCTCTGAGAGACAGACAGTTACAGTTTTTCTTTTGCACTGCACGACGTTTTCAACAAACAGATAGCGCAATAGAATAGCTCAAATGGAAAGGAACACTTCCTATTTAAATTTCTGCAACCTACACTGTTGGCAGTTCTGTATACGTGACAGTTACGTGATTTTACTTCGGTGATTACAAAATAGAGTCGAATGTATGCATTGGGTAGCCGAGGCAGCTAGTTCATGTCGATTCGGTCAACCAAGTAAATGAATGTACTGAACTTGCTGCAAACCACACAGGGAGCCTTTGTGTCAGAATGCTCATCCAGTGTGGCGCAACGGCGTTACGATAGAAAACTGAGCCACAGAGCAGAGGATGTGGTGGTCAGTTGAATTGCTGGTAGATTCATATACTCATCATCTGGGCTGAATTCCAACTTCTGCCCATGTTTTTTGATAGGGAGAGACAGATTCTATTCTCTTCTGGCTCCGCCAAGTGAAAAAGGTATAATGGCATTGTGGTCTGAAATTAACATTAAACATGATATTCCTTCTCTACCATGTAAACATTAGGTTGAACCACGATAAAGTCACGAACCACGAGTTTCTACATGTAGACTCTCTATCAATAGTAACCTTTCTTATACTAGTTATTTATTTCTAGTGACGTAATAAACAGTGTGTAGGGTCACAGGACGCTTATTCCATCTTTTATTTGAGCTTCTGTATGTCGATAAAATTGTTTCTGAACTGGAATGCCACTCAGACCGCCCTTAACGCGGAATTTGATCTCTTCGTGACAATTCAGCTCGACTACAATTTGTTGTTTGTTCAAAACTGCACATTCCTCAACATCTCCACATATTGCACGTGAATGGGTTCGAATCCTGGCCCGGCACTAAAGTTTTCATTATGTATTATCAAGCTCTAGCATGAGAACACCTATCTGCTGGTGGATAATAATTTTGATTTTTAATTTGTTTTCATTCGTTGTCAACACTAACGATATCTGACGTTTTTGACTCCCAGCGAGACACAGAACTATTTGCGAGATCACTGTAAGTTCAAGGATGTTATTCCGAGCTGCAGGTGGAGAGAAATTCGGTAGCTAACGTCTCTTTGTGTGCAGTCAACAACGATATTTGTGGGGTTCGATTACCAGTCAACACTGAACTCTTCGTCATATTATTTCTAGTTCAAACATGCTCACATGTCACTGCAGGTGTAACAACCCCATATTTAACGTTCGTTTTCTCTAGAATATAACAGCGATAGGTGCCGGGTTGGAGTCCTGGGAAGGAAAAAATTAATGTTTCGTCTCGTCATTTCAGTTAAAACATCTTGGTACTGCCGAGAAAATCCGATATGTCACAGTTGATTGTGCTTCGATAACAATCCGATTAGGTTCTGGATTCGAGTCCCTGTCCAACACAAAGCTTTGCCTCACTGCATTTCAAGTAAGTTACTTGTGAATAATAAATATTTAACATCTCTAGTAGTTCGTTAACACGGGCGTCCCTGTAGGGACAGTAGGAATTCGCGTCCGTTAGAAATGTTTACGTTATGTAATTTAAGGTTGGTATTCCCTAACTGATACTGTCTAAAATCGGGGTATATCACTCTCTGTATGCCTAGTCAGGAATGACTGTTAGTTTCCGTCAGTCACGAAATCTTTGCTTAGTCTGCATGACGTGGGTTTGAATCCATATGCAGAACGAGACGGTTCGTCGTGTCATTTGGAGTTCATACATATTCTCAACTAGCATCTCGAGAAAAACTTAAATATTTAATGTCATTTTGTGTTAAATAGTAAGTACAGTATGTTACTTTGAAGAGGAAACCATGAATACGACGAACTTACTACGTGCATTACCTATCTGCCGTAATAATGAGAGTGGTAACATTTCAGGTATGTCATTTATTGTAATAAATGTGAGCTTACAAGCCTTAAGAACAGTCTTAATTGTGATAAGGTGTTCCCTGATATTTGTAGTATCGTGGTATTACTTTACATCTTGAGTTATTGCGATACAGAGCAGTGTTTTCTAGTGGTGATTTGTTGGAACCATTTTGAATAGTCAAACGACTGTAACGAGGAGCGATTAGAGGACCCTCTAGACAGCTGCGTTATGAGGGTTGTATGCGAATCAGGCGAAAGCAATTCAGGTCGTTCGGATACTTCTGAGCACGACTGTACCTTTGTGAACTTATCATTTCTGAGAACGCATGCTGTTACAGCGTGATTACCTGTAAATACCACATTAATGCAATAAATGCTCAAAATAATGTCTGTCAACCTCTATGCATTTGGCAATACGTGTAACGACATTCATCTCAACAGCGAGTAGTTCGCCTTCCGTAATGTTCGCACATGCATTGACAATGCGCTGACGCATGTTGTTAGGCGTTGTCGGTGGATCACGATGGCAAATATCCTTCAACTTTCCCCACAGAAAGAAATCCGGGGACGTCAGATCCGGTGAACGTGCTTCGACGTCCAATCAACCTGTCACGAAATATGCTATTCAATACCGCTTCAACCGCACGCGAGCTATGTGCCGGACATCCACCATGTTGGAAGTACATCGGCATTCTGTCATGCAGTGAAACATCTTGTAGTAACATCGGTAGAACATTGCGTAGGAAATCAGCATACATTGCACCATTTAGATTGCCATCGATAAAATGGGTGCCAATTATCCTTCCTCCCAAAATGCCGCACCATACATTAACCCGCCAAGGTCGCTGATGATCCACTTGTCACAGCCATCGTGGATTTTCCGTTGTCCAATAGTGCATATTATGCGCGTTTACGTTACCGCTGTTGGTGAATGACGCTTCGTCACTAAATAGAACGAGTGCAAAAAATCTGTCATCGTCCCGTAATTTCTCTTGTGCCCAGTGGCAGAACTGTACACGACGTTCAGAGTCGTCGTCATGCAATTCCTGGTGCATAGAAATATGGTACGGGTGCAATCGACGTTTTTGAGATTCCCGATTCTCGCGCAATTTGTCTGCTACTGATGTGCGGATTAGTCGCGACAGCAGCTAAAACACCTACTTGGGTATCATCATTTGTTGCATGTCGTGGTTGACATTTTACATGTGGCTGAACATTTCCTGTTTCCTTAAATAACGTAACTATCCGCCGAACGGTCCGGACACTTGGAAGATGTCCAGGATACCGAGCAGCATACATAGCACACGGCCTTTGGGCATTTTGATCACAATAGCCATACATCAACACCACATCGACCTTTTCCCCAATTGGTCGGCCGGTGTGGCCGAGCGGTTCTAGGCGCTACAATTTGGAACCGCGCGACCGCTACGGTCTCAGGTTCGAATCCCGCCTCGGGCATGGAAGTGTGCGACGTCCTTAGGTTAGTTAGGTTTAAGGAGTTCTAAGTTCTAGGGGACTGATGACCTCAGAAGTTAAGTCCCATAGTGCTCAGAGCCATTTTAACCATTTTTTTCTGAACATATGGGATGTGTAACTCAGTCGTAATCTCACGCCCTTACACGTTGATTTTACTGATTATTTCAGATTTAGTTCCAGTTTCAAGTTAATGAGAAATTGTAATTACAGACGAATAATTAAAACATTATTGGAAACAAATCTTAAAATATTTGTGTTAAATTCGTACCATTATCACCTAAAAAAGTGGTAACTGCAGGTTGGGTACTGATGTATCCCACTTAACACATCGAACATATAGTCGCCATAGTAAGCCCATTTATAATTTTCATAAGTGATAATTATCAACTGAATGTAATTATATTCGTCTCTCAGTATCTGTAAAAATTAGAAAACCAACTGTGATAGTGAAATACTGCTTGTAGATACTTCTAACAACGGTGATTTTTCTCTTCAGTCATTAGAGACTGAAGCAAGAAAAAGAATGTTACTGCTGTATTAACTGCGATAGTGATAGAAATCATCTTCATATTGACACCTTACTTTTGGGTCCCATCATATAAATTAACTAAACGGAGTTGATTATTTACGAAAATACTCGTTAGTCGTTAATTTATTGGTGAAATACCTAGAGGGTGTAAAAAACTACTTGTACAAAATTTTAGAGTGTTTAGAGGAGATAAAGAGATCCACTTTATTATGTGACAAAAATGCCACAGGTCCACCGTTTCCCTGGTAGGGATCCATGAAGGTTTTTACGTTAGTGATGTTCAGAGACGTTGCTCCAACTGCCGTGTGATGAATGCTCTTTTAGAGATTTTGCTGAAAATGTCCGTTTACATTAATTCACAACTGACATCTGCGTGAATTATCTAAGAGTCTCAAAACAACTATTTGTTTCTCGAATAATGGCTGCATCTTCAAAAGGGCAACCAACTCTACTGGAGTGTCTATTGGTGTCTCCTACACAAATCGCTGCATTTCCCCCACAAAAAGATATCCAGTAGAGGTCAGCAATATCTCTAAAGCAATAGTCATCACACGGCACTTGAGCAACGTCTCCGTACAGCAATATCGTCAAGCCTTCATGGACTCCTAAACGGTGCATCTGGAACAGTTTCGCTGTATAAAAAAGTGTTCATTTTTATCTCCTCTAATCACTCTAAAATTTTGTGTACATAGTTTTTTTACACGCAATATAAATTATATCAAATGACCTAATTTGTATTACATGGTCGAACTTACAAACGGCCTGAAAATAGACTATACTGCAATGAAAAATCCGTTAATGTCCTAAAGGTTATGAGATGACATGCGATATATTCCATTTATTGTTTTTTACGTTTAATAAACCATCTTAATTGAAATGGCTGTTTTCTTATAAAACTCCAGTAACTCACATTAATACTTGAGTTACAGGATGAGTAACGATACCGCACAATTCTTCGCAAATTCCCGGTTCGACGGTCGTCTTGAATACTTTGAAACATCAGTTTTTCATCAAATACCGCTATTTTGGCTTTATTTCATTAATAATAGGATTTCTACATGAGGGTTTTCTGTGGTGTGTAAGGTGTGATTCGCGACGCTACCAACACTGAGTTGCGCACACAGTGCTTTCAATAGATTTTAGGCGAGTTACGTGGTCGGCATCCAGTGGCCTGGCGCTGGCGGCATCAACCGCTGGTAATACTGGCAGCAGCCCTAACCGCTGCCTTCTATATCTGCCTCCCAGCCCTAACCGCTGCCTTCTATATCTCCGTCCAAACTCTGTGAACAGAGTGTGAGAGCGTACTTATTACTGTACCACATGTGAACGTTTCTTCTCGTTCCACCCACGGATGGAGCTTGGGAAGAGCGCCTGTTCTCGTCTGTGCGAGCTGTTATTTGCCGCATTTTGTCTGAACTATCTCTACGAAATGTGTGCATAGTGGACTGAACAGTATTTGTGCCCCAGAAGACAGTTGTTGAAGTTTCCTAAGCAGGTTGTCACGAGACACACGACATCTTTCTTCAAATGTCTGCCAGACAATATTTTTCGATATTTCTGTGAAATTCCTTCGCCAGTTAAATATGCCTGTGTCAGTTCGCACCACCAGTCTTTGTACACACTCGATATCGCCCGTTAGGAGAGCAACATTCCAGTATGTGCCGTAAGAAAGTTTTGTATGCAGTATGTTTTGGTTGACGCACCGCAGTAACCTAGTATTCTATGGATCGTAGCCCGCAGTTTGCATTAATCATTTCTTAGCATACGTAGTGGTTACGCATCATAACTACACGTTGTGACTCTCAGTTATTCGCATGACAAGAATGACTATAACTGTGAGTCATTAATCTTTCAGTGAACTGCACTACTTTCCATTTCTCTATATTAAGCGCTCCTCGCTAGTCCCTGCATCAGACTTATTGATCCAGTTAGTTCCTCTTCTCCATCTTTTTCCTCTTTTATATTCCATCCACGAATGGGGAGTGTGAAAAATGATTCTCGGTAAAGCTCCGTGTGAGCGACAATTTCTCCGAGTTTCTCGTCGTGATCGTTTCGCGAGACGTATGTTACCAAAACAATCCACAGGTGAACTGCCGGTTCACAGCATCCAACGGGCACGTTGGACACTCTGAACCGGCAGTACACCCGTGGACTGTTGGATCAACAAATACGCCGAGAGAAACTGAAGAATTACAATACGTTACGCAACTCTCGAAATTGCAGCAGTGAACCTCTCCGTGATGCACGAAGCCTTTATTGTAGCGCATGCCTCTGGAGTTTGCGGAGCATCTCCGTAACACTCTCCCATCGAGTGAGCGATTCCGAAACGAAACACGCCGCTCTTCGTTGGATCTTCTCTATCTCTCCAAATAATGCTACCTGGTAAGGGTCCCAGACTGATGAAAAGTATTCAAGAATCGTTCAAACGAGTATTGTGTGAGACGCGTCTTTCGTGAATGAATTAAATTACCGTAAGAGTCTGCAAATGAATCTCAATCTGATATTTGCTTTTCCTACTACACTGTTGCGCAAATTTTAAGGACAAGGTAGATAACGTGACGTAACATGTTTACTACTCGGTGGAAATGTATGGAAGTGCGGGAGCATTTTGCAAGTGGTTTCACTGGACGTCACATGGCATGAGGTCAGCTTGACTCGAGCGACAAATGGGGCTGCAGGATGCAGTTGACGTAAGGGGAGAGGAGGTTGCGGAGCACACTACAACGTGGCCCAGAGACAACATTTGGATGTCTTCACACGTGGAAGGATCATCGGGACGAAGTGTGACGATTATAGCCCAGGAGTTTAGTATTTCTCACACCATTCTTTTACTCGTATAGGGAGCGTTCCGAACCGTAGACACTGCTGGCGAAAGGGCAGAAGGTGGTCGACGATGGTCAACTACAGCAACCGGTGACCACTACATTAGGCAACAGAAAAGAAGGAGAGAAATCCGTCAGAACCCTCTCATACATTTCTGATTTTCTCGATTGTTCAGTCGCATTTTCCACTCGCTTCCTGTTCGCTAGGGTTATCAGCCTTTCCGAACGAAGGGTCTCATTGTGTTCTTTAGGTTTTCATGATAATTAAATGAGGACGTGGGCCGCTCTCCTCACTCCTCTCCCAAGACAGATAGCATAGAAATTCAGTCCGACGATGGATAACAAACAGTTAAATTAATAAAGGGAACGTATGAAGATGAAGGGGTATGTCTCAGTATTTGCACTTTGAGTGTGACATCACTTTGCGATGGTGAGTAGTCGTTGAAGATTAATTCCCGACAGTTATTTCAATGTAAGCATAAGCAGAGCAAAAGTAATTGCAATGAGCCTTGCAAATAGATCCTTTTTACTACATTTTATATGTAATTAGATGCTCCTCTTAAGATGACAAGGAATAAGCGAGTTAGAATTTATTAAAATAATAATATTTTTCGTCTGGTGCAACGTTTCGCACGAGAGGATTCTCACTAGTCACTTGCCTCCTGTTCAGAGCGGCCTGTGTGTTCCTCAGACAATGGAGACTCCTTCACGTGGTGCATACGGCGACATTGTGTCAGATGGTCGCTCGCGCACTCTTTCCAGGCAGGCAGGGACCCGTCTCTCTAAAATTTCGCTGTAGTGCGCTAGAGAAGACAGCTTTCCGATTGGCGGTGGGGTACCGCCCACGTCCGCATCACCGGCGCCAGTGGAAGGTGCCTCCGAACCGTGGGAACGCGCGCGTTTTTTCGTGATCTGGTTTAAGATGTTCCGAAAATATTCCGAATGTAGGGGGAAGGTGCAAGCATTTCCTCTCGTCTCATAGGCTAATGACGAGATTAGAACTCTGATTCGCCGAGACTACACTCATGTTTAGAAGAAAACAGAACATCTTGAGCGACTAAAGATAGGACGTTCATATTCATAGCTCATGTACACTAGTATGTTCTACATAAATGATCAGCATTTGAACCATGTCGGCCCGCGGGATTATGGTCAACATCGATATCGCGGCGCAACACCACCCACCGGTAAAATGTGCCCGCGGCTCTCGTTGTCGCTATAAACCGAAGGTACTGGACCAGTGTGACTTGAGCAGACGTGCAGGATGCCTCGCAGACGTATGTGCGAACCGTACCGTCAAATCAGAGCCATTGAAGGAGGGCGCATTATTAGTAGGAGAGAATGTGAAGCATCCATCCGGGAAATTGCTGCTCGTGTGGGCGAAGTGTTTCGGCAGTGAACCGAGTGTGTGCAGAACGGTTCACGGAAGGCCGCAGAACGCGACGAAAAGGGTCAAGTCGCACAACCCAGACCATCCTCCTTGTCTCCTTGTCTCTGGCGCAACAGTGAAACAGCATAACACTTCGTACACTATCAGGGGTGACAGTTCGTCACCGTTTATTAAGGAGCAGGTGCGGTGTGCGTTGTCCACTTCTCCACCTACCTTTGACGAATGTGCAGAAACATGCTAGACGGCAATGATGTATGGAACTTCGTCACTGGAGACAGGAAGGGCATCACATAATGTTTTAGGACGAATCTAGGTTCTGTTTGTTTGAAAATGATGGCCGCATTTTGGTTCGCCGCAGACAGGGCGTGCGGCATCACAGTGACTGCATTCCCACAAGACGTACAGCGCCACCTCAAGGCATTCTGGTGTGATGTGCTGTTGGGTACAACCACAAATCACAGATGGTGCGTGTCCGGGGCACTGTGACCAGTGTGACCTACATGTGACCCGTAGCCACACCCCAAACACCATTTTCAGCAAGATAATGAACGACCACATGTTGCTGCACGAACACGTGCTTTCTTGGTGTCACCGGATGTCAGGTTTTTGCCCTGGCCCACCAGATTATCATACTTATGGTCAATCAAAAATGTGTGGGATATGGCGCAGCGCTGTGACCCAGTGCCAACCAACAAGGATGAGCTGTGGAACCGGGTGAATGCAGCACGGATGGCTACAGCACCGGACGCTATTCATCCCTTATATGCGTCAATACCATCACGCATGGAACAAGTTATTAGGGCCCACGGTGAATCCTGCGCCTACTAGAAAACAGGACACGTGCTGAGGTAACTGAAAAGATAATAATTTCTGCAGAACACACTAGTGTGTATGTCCTGTGAATACGATCGTACCATCTCTGGTCGTTCTAGGTGTTCTCTTTTTTCTGAATATGAGAATATTTTGCCGCTGGCATCTCTATCACATACAAGAAGAGGAGAGGGTATTTCTGACAACAAATTTTCTTTCTCTGATAGGTCAACAAATAACCACGAGCTCTGATTGGCTGAGCGGCTTTTGGGTGTTTTCTTTTCTGTAGGATACGAGTATTAGAAAGACGTAAAGTTGAGAGACCATTCGAGGTCCGAGGGTGCAGCAGCATACATCGAGGTTTCCATATTGGAGCAGAAAATGTTGAGTGTCCGATGCTGGCTCCATCTTTAGAGAGATGCAGACTGCTAAGAGACGTGGCAGTGGAGTTACAATTCTGGTGCTGTGAAGGCTGGTACGTGTTCTCGCTTCGGAAACTGAATTTAACTGAGACTGGCACCGCGTGAATTTTAGGAACATCCGAAAAAGTTGAATGTTACTTAAAACCGAATTCGTTACTTTTATTTTAGCTATTTCAATTCTTTCGCGATCTGGGAGTGGATGCTTATTACAGCGAATCTCGGGTTACTATATCCTGGACGTTAACTTAGCAAGCGCACGCATTAGTCCTTGTGAATCCCACCACTCCTTGTATCGTGGGCGAAGCACTTATTTCTGCAACTCCGTTTAAAGACGATTCGTCGCGATCTCTGGAGGTAACACATCTACGAGGGCATGCTGAAATGTTATGACTCCGCATTTTTTATGTGAACACTCTTAAAGCTTTTTAAATAAAACAAACCTTATTAACATTCCACATCTTTATTCTTCGTGTCTACGTATTAATTTCTCAGCATAGTCACCGTGGAGAGAAACACATTTCTCCCAACGAGACGGAACAGTTACATCACTATGCACTGTTCGCAGAAGGCTGCAGGAAAGTAATAGGCAGGTGATCGCAACGTCAGGTAACAGCAGATAGCTTTACAGTGGCCATCCCAACATGTACGCTTTCAAGTACGAAGGCGTACTGAAAAGTAATGCCTCAGGATTGTTTATGTGAAAACTCATAAAGCTTTTTAATTATTCAAATCTTATGAATATTCCACGTCTTTATTCTGCATGTTTACATATTTATTTATCAGCATAGTCACCCTGGCGAAGAACACATTTCTTCCAACGCAAGACCAGTTTGTTGATACCGTCACTGTAGAATGTTTGACTTTGTTGGTGGAGCAACAACCTCACCTCCGCCTGCATCGCTTCATCACTATCAAATTGATATCCTCGAAGGTGTTCTTTAAGTTTTAGAAACAGATGAAATGCGGAGGAGTCAAGTCGGGACTGTGTGGACGATAATCTATGACAGTGAAGTCAAAGCGTCGGATTGACGCAGATGTCACAGCGGTCGCGTGTGGTCTGACATCGTCATGCTCTTTGTGTGGACCAAATCTTCGAATTCGTGCTTTCAGTTTTCTGAGGGTCTCTCAGTACCTTACAGAGTTTAGGGTGGTGCCTTTGGCCTGAATTTCAAAAACTCCACACCGTGGTCATCCCAGAACATTGTGAGCGTGACATTGTTTGCTGATGACGGGATCTTGAACTTTTGTGGCGTCAGTGCTTCTTTGTGGCGGAAGTCTATCGATGCTCCATTGTTTTCGGTGTGAAAATGACGAACCCAGCTTTCATCAGCTGTCACAAAATTGTTAACGAATCCATTACCATCGTGCTCAAAACGCAAAAGAAATCGTTGACAGATATATCCGATCGCCTCTGTTTGATGTCAGCACTCGAGCACCTGCTATGCACACAGTTTTCTGTACCACAGTTCTGCGTACGCACTCTCGTGATATGCCACACTTACCTCAGAGCTGTGTCGGTGTTATTCTCTCATGAGTTCACCTGCCCAGTTCCGATGAGTGTGGTTGGTTGCCGTACGCCATCGTCCACTCCTAGTTCTTTCACAAACGTTGAGGTTCGCACCACCGTTTCCTCCATCACGAGCACGAACAACCCAACGTCGCAAATTACAGATGTCGGTACAATCGTCACCACACACAGCTTTCATTCTTATGATGATTTCTATTGCACGCACGTTTTCTGCAGTTAGAAACTCGATTAAAGTACGCTGTTTCTCACGCACCGACATAGTTACATTATACAGCGCCATGTTACGAGCTACAATTCGGAGCTAGCGGGTTGCAACTTGCACCAGCGAAGAGAGAAACTCGACCGAGTAATACGTATTAAATGTAATATCTCAACCGATATTGAGAACAGAATAAAAAATTCGGATTCATTACTTTTCCGCACGCCCTCTTGTACTTCCCACTACTTTGCGGGACAATCGTGTGTATGTTATGTGTAACTGAGACAGTTTACTGCTTCGTGCGTATTTTGTTAATTTTGAAATAAGAAGTTTGTTATGTTTAGTTTTTCCCCATGTGTGTAGTAGATTCTTGTGAAATAAATGCGCAGTAATTGAATTCCTTTTTCTATCATTTCGGTAGTTCATAACCTCTTCACCTTTATGGATTAATAGGGTCATCAGCCGTACTTATATCTGAAGGACATATTTCTTTGACAATTCCGTTGGGCAAGCCTTTATCCAAATGACGGATGACGATTCAATTAACTTTCGACTGTAATCGACACCCGCACATCGGGAGCACCGTTTGCGATCACGGAAACAGTGTAGGGACTGGAGTAGAGCCGCGTGCTCTTCTCGAATAAGATCAGATTCAGCATGGGTAGTGATATCGAGAGGTGGGAACACGTAATGCAGCCAGGAACATTGTCGAATACGGCCGTTTTGGTGGTCTAGGTGTTATGGTGTGGGGAGGCCCAGTGTTATATGAGTGTACTGACCTCCACATCTTTGAAGACGCTACACTCCCCGTGGACGTTATTGTGATATATTACGCCTTGATCGTGTGCGTCTTTTCATGGGAGCATTCGGCCGTGACTTCATTTTTGTGGATGATATTACGCGACCGCGCTGAACAGCTTTTGGTTCGGGAGGATATTCGGCGAATGGGCTGAGATGCCCTTTCCCCCGGCTTGAACCCATCGAGCATGTGAGGAGACGACTGCAGCACGAACAAACACCATACCTGAGGAACTTCTTGCCTAACTTGCGTCCGGCCTGGGAGCACGTTGCAGAGCTTGCACTGTTGCCCGTGGTGATCACACACCCTACTAAAGACCGTGTCCTATCTTTTGTAATGTCCGGGGGTCCATCATAAATCGCGGCGACTTCAGTACAATTATTATCTTTGAATGAAAGTGCCATTTCCGTTCTTCTAATTGCATACTATACTGTAGCAATTCTTTCTACGTATTGTCCAAGTTTCATCGACCTTTGTTACTTGGCAGTGACGCATAATGCGGAAGTTACTTTCGTCCTTAAGTTTTGCACATCAATGTATTTGTTTTCGTGGTCATTTCACTTAAGATCGCTCTGGAAGGCTACACCGCGGTATCTCTGTTCCCATTGATTTGTCGCCAATAACGTAATCGACCAGAAACGGATCTCTTCGTTCGTTTATGCGCGATACGTTACATTTACAAGATGGTGACAAAAGTCACGGGATAGCTCCTAATATCGAGTCTGACCTCCTTTTGCCCGGCATGGTGTAGGATCTCGACGTGGCTGGCACGGACCCGATAAATCGCTAGAAGTTCCCTGTAGAAATATTGAGTCATGTTGCCGGTGCAGGATTTTGTGCACGAACTGACCCTTCGCTTTTGTCCCATAAATGATCGATGAGATTCGTGTTGGGCGATCTGGGTGGCCATATCATTCGCTCCAATTGTCCGGAATGATCTTAAAATCAACCGTGAACTATTGTGGCCCGGTGACGTGGCGCATTGTCATCCATAAAAAGTCCCTTGCTGAATGTCTGCAAATGGTCTCCAAGTAGCCGAACATAATACTTTCCGTAACAGTCCACACTATTATCGAGCCACCGCCAGCTTGCACAGTGTCTTGTGATAGCTTGGGTCCTTGGCATCGCGTGATTTGCGCCACACTCATACCCTACCATCAGCTCTTATCAACCGAAATCGGGACCCATCTGACCAGGCCACGGTTTTCCGGTCGTCAGATCCAACCAATATGGTTAGGAGCTCAGAATAGGCGCTGCAGGCGATGTCGTGCTATTAACAAAGGCACTTGCGTCCGTTGTGTGATGCCATAGCCCATTAAAGCCAAATTTCGCTGCACTGTCGTAACAGATACGCTCCTCGTACATCCCACACTGATTTCTGCGGTTATTTCACGCAGTGTTGCTTGTCTGTTAGCACTGACAACTCTACGCAAACGCCACTGCTCTCTGTCGTTAAGTGAAGTCTGGTGGCCACTGCATTGCCCGTGGTGAGAAGTAATGAATGTTCTCTGCACACTCTTGACACTGGATTTCGATTATCGAATTCCCTAACGATTTCGGAACTGGAATGTCCCATGCTTCTAGCTCCAACTACCATTCTGCGTTCAAAGTCTGCTAATTCCCGTCGTGCGGCCATAAACACGTCGGAAACCTTTTCACACGATTCACCAGAAAAAAAATGACAGCTCCGCCAATGCACAGCCCTTTCATACCTTGTGTACGCGGTACTACCGCCATCTGCTGAGGTGCATCTCGCTATCCCATGCCTTCTGCCACCTCAAGTGTATTTACGTTGAGGGAGCACTGTCAGTCTCTGAACCAGTCGTCGCTCCTCTGCAGGCCACCATGCAACTCGCCGATCTCCTGACGTTATAACTTCCCTATACACAACAGCATCCAGCGCGAAGAGCCCGCACGGAGCCTCCAACACTATTCACTAAATCATTGATACAAAATTTAAACAGTAGTATGACGCTCCTTTCGTGTACTCCCGATACTGTTTGTACACTTGTCTCTTTTTTCCGTAAAGAACGATTTGTTGAGGTGTATCTACAAGCAAGTCGTGTATGCAGTCACAAATCTGGTCTGATACCCGGTAAGCTCGTATTTTGTTCAGGAAACGGCAGCGAGGAAGTGTCAAATGCTGTCCGGAAATCACGGAACACGGTATCAGCTTGAGCGCCTGTGGCTGAACAGAGCGAGCTGAGTTATTGAAAACGTCAGTATCAAAATAAGGATAATCTTAGACCATTTATGTGTGTCTCGTAAGGGGAAGGTTTCTATCGATGGGCTGGCTCCATCAATTGGGCCGGTTTGATTTCTCTGCAGATATTGACAATAGGTGCATTCTAGCGGTCATTAAGTGTACGCAGTGTTGTCAAAGATTCGCCATCTTTTTGGTGAGTTGTTCCACGAAGAGACAAAGAAATAGCGAAAAAAACGTAAAATTTGCACAATGTCCTTGTAATTGACTAGTATTAATATGATACTTGTGGTTAAATTTTTGAAGCCGTTAGCAGGAAGTATGTACAGTTTATACCATTTTGTGTTATTAACAATATAAAGTTAGATGATATGGACGAAGAGTAGGTGTTATGTGATGCAGTGTGAGTTGTCTTGAATGAGTCACCTCGAATTTTGTCTAATCTTAGGCATAAGTAGGCCACTATGAACAAAATTTAACTATATGTTTTATAATAATTCGTAAGAGTTTTGGTAATCAGTCAGATGGTTTCTTTTTTGTTTTTTACCTTCGAAGGCGACGTTTCTACTTTTAACCTCCTTCGTTTCGAATACATGTTATTCAGTTTCAGATGCCAACAAATATTCCAAAAAATTAAAAATATGAAGTGTAACGATACTTATTTAGATGTGCGTAGTATTAAACAAGTATCACACTTTTACCCATTCACGGAAAGTGGCTGGTCCAATGAAGGAAACTTGTCACCTTGAATGGGCCGATGACACATGATTTTAGTTTCCAAATATTTCATAAACGGTAAATATTGATTATTTCTGTGTCTACTATAGCGAAATGCAAAATATTACGTTCAAGTCACATTGAAAATAAACTATTTATTACAATATCCGAAGATTTTATTTCACGTTGTCTTCAGGTGGCCCACCGACAGCATCGTTCCCCTTGCACTGTGTACACCACATTATAATATAGAGCGGTATTACTAAGTATGTTTATTCTCAGAATTTCTTCTATGGTTAGGAGAAGCAATGATCAAATGTCTGTCGCATCGATCAGTAATCATGTTTTCAGGAAGATATAAGACCTGTTCACCGGAACGTAATTGCTGTTCGTTGGAATGAGTCTGGAACGCCACTTCATGTGCCTGACGAAGAATGCAGCTAAAATTGTCTACCAAAGTACCGAAATTGTGAACTGCTTTAAATTGTTGTCTGCCAGCTGGCAAAAAGATGCTCGTAACGAGATTTCGGGGCAGGTCTGCTTCTCCAGCGCCTGCAACTTTTCTGCAGAGCTCTACAGCCACTTCCAAATAAAATCGACGAAAAAGAATTACGCAGTGAAGGAGTGGGCCTTCTGTAATTACACAACCGAGTCATACGAAATTAATTCTTTAGCTGCTTTACTGTTTCCATGTAAAATATCTAAGTTTTTTTTTTTTTTTTTTTTTTTTTTTTTTTTTTTTTTTTTTTTGGTAGATACGTTCGGGTTGAAGGTAGCTGCCACTGACGTCAAGAATACTTTCGATATTGAAGATGAGGAATAGTTTTGCCTACGATGGGAAAGCCAAATTAACAAATACATCTGATAAAGGTGATGAAAGACTAACATGAAGGATTTTAAACTACATTGGGTTCGCAAAACATGATAATAAATTTCAATAAAAACTTAGTTCGTGTCAAAGGTGCCCCTGTGACTCTTAAAGGTACCATTTCCCGTAAAATAAGTAATGCGACAAAAAACGGTAACTTTAGAAAACTGAAAACAATACGCCACGATATTTGATGCTTACAAGGGAAGATCCCCCTCGCACCCCCCTCAGATTTTGTGGTAAAAAGGCCCAGTGGGCCGACAAAATCTGGACACGGATCAAGCATGAAACAGGAAGAAGGTGTACTGAACTGTGAAAAAAGAAACCGTCAACGGCCCAAACTCAACAAGTGCAATATTGAGCGAAGATCAATAGCCACGGTGTCGTGGATTTAGTGCTCACCGAGTTAGAGTGGAAAGCGGAGGAGCCGTGGTCAAAACTCCCTCGTGCAATTTATTTCTACTTTTTTTCAGAACGTTGTGAAATGTCTGTCCGGTCATTGAAATGTTTATTCTCTTTCTGTAGTCTTGGCAGTTGTCATACTATACATTGGTTATGGAATTTGAGTCATGTGGTGAGATGAATAGTGAGAGCAGGCGAGATACCATATAGACCTCTGAGAGAAATAAAAACAACAAAGAAATGGATGTGAACTATGTTGCAACAAAGGAATTCAAGAGTCGAAACTCCCAAAACGGAACGGAACTTCAAAAACGTTAAAAACATGTGTTTTGACAAAGCACAGAGAAACCTTGTGATTGTGAAACTGTTGCGCTCATTTGTTGCAGCTTATGTGACAAACTATTATGTTTTCGTCATTTCCTTGTTAGTGATCGCGTTCACATTAATACGAACACTAAAATTGGGCGAGAAGGCATATCTCACTCACTTACCAGGCATACAAATTAGGTGTGTCGGTAAGAGGTTCCTATCATATGACACACGTAGTCACTAACGCCGTGTATGATACACCAGACGTGTTTTCCGGTGGAAGATTCGGTTGACTTGTCACCTTGTCATGTCCATTATAATTATCCGGGCTGTTATGCCGTGGTCGGTTGACGAATTCTGAGTCGATTCCCAACGTTTCGTCTCCGACTGCGGGAGACATCTTCAAGGGGGTCCGTAGCTCAATGGAAGGTCCAACACACCCACTGGCTCGCTACTGACCGCCGCTAAATTCCGTGTCCGCGTGCTCCCACGCCGCGGCGTGACGTCACGTGTTTTGAAAACGTCAGTGCAATTGGCCGCTGTCCGTCGCCGTCGATCGCCGTTGCCATCACCCAGTAGTGGGCGGGTGGTACACATCTTCTTTAACACCGGCATCCATATGCCGTTTAATTTCACACCCTCCTCCTTACGGTTGAAATTATTAGGGTGTTTAGCGATTTCGATTGCCTCCCTGTAGAGCCTTTCGTACTTGCGTCTCCTCGAAACGAATATTGTGGAGACGAAACGTTGGGAATCGACACAGAATTCGTCAACCGACCACGGCATAACAGCCCGGATAATTATAATGGACATGATATTTCCGGCCGTGAAAGTCTACATTTTAGTATTGTCACCTTGTCATCAAATGTTTTGCTGTTTCCATTCGGAAGCCACTTTCTTTCGGCTGATAATAGAGTAGTTGCGCAGAATCAATTGTCATTAGACCTATAGGTCCCTTCCTTACACCTCGCTGTTGCCAACGGACGTTTCACCACGGCAGACACAAATTTGAATACAGCAAACAGCGGGAAAAAAAGGAAGGTTTGAACACAGTTCATCCGATTGGTAGTCTAACGCCGTGACCACTTCCTTTATTTACTTTTCTTCATAGGGTCATTGTACGAGACCTGGCCACGATGTCTCCATCGCCAAACAGGAACATATGGAAGGGGTAAATGGCCACAGGAGAATTCATTTATGTATTGACAAAAAATAAATCCATCTTTTGCATGACCTGTCTCTGAAAAAAAAAAAAAAAATCAAAACAAAGCTACACTTCTGTTCACGCACATGCGGCGTCGATACTCCACGGACTCCGCCCCCCCCCCCCCCCCCCATTTTCATGTCATGTGTTTTCGTAATATCATGTAGGTACCGTGATCTGTTCGTCTCCTTGTGTGAATGTATCAAATTTATCTCCTGCGATGAATAAGCCAGCTACGGGGCGGATCATGGAAGATGCTCCACAAAAAGTTCGAAAAGTATTGATGTACTTAGGGTTCTTCCCAATAGCACAATGTCGATCGTTTAAATAGCTCCAAAAATCCACGAGTCCTGTGACACCACCCCCAAATAAATAACGAATCGCGTGACCTCTGATTCACGTGACAGCGTTGTGTTTCGTTCACGGGTAATAAACAGCGTCCGGGAGTGTGCGGGGATCGACGTAAGCGGGCCACATCCTTAAAAAGAGAGACAAAATTTGACGCACACATACCATATCTCTTCCGCTGGTCAACAATCTAGCCAGTGTCCGTATGTATCCTGGATGTTGCAGTTCGCACATAAAGGCGAATCTGAAAGATGGATCCCCTCTCGAGTAATTTGTTTTCTGTTCACCATCAAGTAGCAGGTCGAACGTACGTCTGAATCTAGCGTTAACACGTTGGCAGTGCGCCGTACTATGTTCCAGTGCACAGCAGGACGTGTCAGTTCGACGACGTTAGGTGACCGGCGGCGAAACAGTGTGCGACAGATGTCACTGGCCGTTGGTAAGCGACAGACGGGGAGAACGCCCCATAGGTAGCTATGCTCCACATAAAACCTCCCAGAGTAGGAAAAGGGCATCGGTATCTCAGTAAGCGCCACTGGAGGGTCAAGGGAATATGGTGCCAGAGCCTCCATCAGTAAGTCCGTGGATCTGGTCGGGCATCGTCGCCAAAGCTTGAGATTCATACTAACGTACAGAGACACTGCTCGATCATTAACACTGACAAGCCCAAGTTCAAAATGGTTCAAATGGCTCTGAGCACTATGGGACTTAACTACTGAGGTCATCAGTCCCATAGAACTTAGAACTACTTAAACCTAACTAACCTAAGGACATCACACACATCCATGCCCTAGGCAGGATTCGAACCTGCGACCGTAGCGGTCACGCGGTTCCAAACTGACGCGCTTAGAACCGCACGGCCACACCGGCCGGCCAAGCCCAAGTCCACCTCGTTCTTTAGGAAGAGTAAGAGAGTCGTGTCGAACCTTAAATACCATTCCAGCGCTGACAAAGGAACCGAATGCCGCCATGATGCTCCGAGCTCTGTGTTTAGCCATCGGTAGTGTTTGTGCTACATGCGGAATTCGTGATGGTTGATAGACGTTAACAAATTCGGTCAGCTGATGAAGGTCCAGAGCACTAAGACGATGGTCCACTAGTCCAGCACGGATGTGTTGCAAGAGGCTGCGATAATTAAGGGTCGTCGTGCGTGAGATGTTGTCCACGAAGTCGATATGAAGACAGCGGATTTTATCGCAAAGCCTGAATGGGGTGACGCTTGCAGGCGTCATCCCAGTGCCTATATTAAAAGCCATCGATTTATGTACACTTATACGGCTCCCCGAAGCTTCACCATAAGTGGCTAACCAATTCAAGGCACTGCGAACATAATGTTCGTTACAAAGAGTTAACATCAGATCATCTGCATACGTAGTGCACCTACAAACGAAACCACCAAGAGGCAAACCCGATAGGCAGTGTATCAGACCGCGCAACAAAGGTTCTAATGCTGAAGCGTACAGTATTGTCGATAATGGGCATCCCTGTCTATCAGAGTGGCGAATTTGCAAGGTGTTCGACAGTCTACCGTAGAAAAGCACTTTCAATGTTGCGCCACGTAAGAGACGGAGCCCCACCTCGACGAAAGCGCCGGGGTAGTGCATATTCTGAAGAACAGCAGTTAAGTACATGTGACTAACGCGATCAAATGCTTGACTGAAGTCTATATACACTGATGCGGCACGAGATGTCGTACGCCGAATTCGAGCTGCCAGTAGACGTGTGAAAATTTTCGTATCGTTGTTCATCGAACTTAATGGTCGGTAGTCCGTAATACGTGATCCTCCGCGAGGTTTACGGATTGGGATGATGATACCTTCCACAAATGCAGCCGGAAGATGCACCTCTGGTGTTACGAGCTCTTGACATATAGCAGTCTAATAGGGTACCAACAGCCTCTGGAACGTCCTATAAAACTCCAAGGGTAACCCGTGTGGGCCTGGTGACTTATTGGGTACCCTTTTTCCTATGGCATCCAACACTTCATCCTCAGTCACTGGTTCTAACAGTTTCTGTTGGAGTTCCGGAGTAACCGTTGCGTGCGTCAAACCAGCGACAGCAGTAATGATCTTCGGAATAGATTTCTTCTCCACGTGGAGGTGAGAATAATGGGTAAAGTATGCACTGCTTATGTCTCTTTGCGTGACGTGACGGACGCTATCTGCTGTCGTCACCTCACGGATCAATGTCCTATGACTGCGCTTTCTTTTCATGGCTATATTTAACAAGGAGGGCCGTTCGTTGGTGATTCCGACCGTTTGACGTGTACGGATGATGGTCCTTTCCATGTTTAACGAGTCAACGTCGGAACCTTCGCTTTTGCTCGGTTGACAGTCATCTGATGGCGTAGTAGAACTGTGTAATGCTGCGCCTCCATGCCGGAGCTTCCCTACTGAAGGTCTTCGAGGTAGGTCGAAGGCTCGGCTTGGCACAGTGCAGCCACCACTGTAAAGCAGATGTATACGCTCCTCGTCGTCGTAGGCACAGTCTCCACGTGTCTCCCACTGCCGCTTGACGTTCCGGTGAGGCCAGGTGAGCAGTGCTAAATTTCCAGGGGCTGCGGCTGCGCCACACTTGTCGGCGTCCAAGCTTGATGGTACAGATGTTACCAGTGTCGTCAGTAAGTGCTGCTGGCCACAACTCGGCTGCTGTGACCGCATCCCTGAGGTACACTATGTGATCAAAAGTATCCGGACACTGGGCTAAAAATAACTTACAAGTTCGTGGCGCCCTTCAACGGTAATGCTGGAATTCAGTACAGTGTTGGCCCACCCTTAGCCTTGACGACAGCTCCCACTCTCGCAGGCATACGTTCAATCAGGTGCTGGAAGGTTTCTTGGGGAATGGCAGCCCATTCTTCACGGAGTGCTGCACTGAGGAAAGGTATCGATGAAGAGCGGTGAGGCCTGGCACGAAGTCGGCGTTCCAAAACATCCCAAAGGTGTTCTATAGGATTTAGGTCAGGACTCTGTACGGGCTAGTCCATTACAGAAATGTTACTGTCGTGTAACCACTCCGCCACAGGCCCTACATTATGAACAAGTGCTAGATCGTGTTTGAAAGATGCAATCACCATCCCCAAATTGCTCTTCAACAGTGAGAAACAAGAAGGTGCTTAAAACATCAATGTAGGCCTGTGCTGTAACAGTGCCACGCAAAACCACAAGGGGAGCAAGCCTCCTCCATGAAAAACACGACCACACCATAACGCCACCGCCTCCGAATTTTACTGTTGGCACTACACACGCCGGCAGATGACGTTCACTGGTCATTCGCGATACCCACACCCTGCTGTCGGATCGCCACATTGTTTACAGTGATTCGCTACTCCATTCAACGTTTTCCCACTGTTCAATCTTCTAATGTTTACGCACCTTACACCAGGCGAGGCGTCGTTTGGTATTTATTGGCGTGGTGTGTGGCTCATGAGCAGCCGCTCGACCATGAAATCCAAGTTTTTTCACCTCCCGCCTAACTGTCATAGTACTTGCAGTGGATCCTGATACAGTTTGGAATTCCTGTGTGATGGTCTGGATAGATCTGTGCCTATTACACATTGCGACCCTCTTCAACTGTCGGTGGTCTCTGTCTGTCAAAGACGAGGTCGGCCTGTACGCTTTTGTGCTGTACGTTTCCCTTCACGTTTCCATTTCACTATCACATCGGAAACAGTGGACCTAGGGATGTTTAGGAGTGTGGAAATCTCGCGTACAGATGTCTGACGCAAGTGACACCCAATCACCTGACCACGTTCGAAGTCCGTGAGTTCCGCGGAGCGCCCCATTCTGCTCTCTCGCGATGTCTAATGACTACTGAGGTCGCTGATATGGAGTATCTGGCACTAGGTGGCAGCACAATGCACCTAAAATGACAAACGTATGTTTTGGGGGTGTCCGGATACTTTTGATCGCATAGTGTAGATTTCACTCCTCTGCGCCTTCCGAGAGAAAAGTCTGGGTTGGCACGACTCGTGGATCAACATCCATCCCCTTGTGGTGCGGTGGCAGTTGCTGTTCGGGTTTGTCTGGCGACTCCGTCTGCGGAGAGCGGACGGTATGTGCCTCAGCTGTCTGCAGTGGTAACCTATCCCGACATCCCGACATCGTAGGTGCCGCCACTTGTGCATAAGCAATTGGTAGAATCGATGAGGGACATGTTGTCCCGTTTCTCCTGATGGAATGTGGGTGACCGCCACTGAAAGCAATCAGAGTGAACATGATCCTCCTGTCCACATTCTGAGCATTTGTGCGGTTGTCCATCGTACATGATAATTGCACGACAACCGGCAATGTTTAAGTATGAAGGAACATGCTTCGTCAGTTCGATTTTGACCTGTCTTACTCCGCTGAGTACGGGATACGTTGTAAAAGTCTGCCCATTCTCAGCCACCTAGCTAATGACGGTCTCGTACGGCTTAAGAGCGGCAGGTACCTCAAAAGGTAGCTTGAATACCCGAAGGGTCCTCATGCCTAGGTCCGCATGTTCTACGGCAACAGCGCCGATATGTCCATCTGAGTGCCTAAACTGCAGTTTGCCGGCAGCGCCGGTAACCACCTTCGTGCACGCTTCTTCGTTAATCATCTTAACATTGACAACACTGGTCGTGATCGAAAAGTAAATACCAGTTACGTCCTGTGGCTGTAGACGTAGTTCACCTGTCAAGAAGTTTTCTACTTCAGATGCTCGCGGTCTTGGATATTCGGCTTAGAACGTAGTCTTGATAGTGTTCTTCCTATATGAGTTCGCCATGTTGCTTCAGTGAGGTTGTAGTAAGCGACTCGCGCTCGCGGGAAGTAAACAAATTCGCGTACGGCACTAGACCGGCTGGTCGGCAAACAAAGTCCTCGCCGCTCTGTCGCTGACACGGTAGCTCCGCGTGTTCGGTCAGAGGTTTAGCTGCCCTCTGTAATAAAAAATAAAAACTGAGTTAACCGATTAACGACGAACTTGATCGGGTGTCGTACGATGTCCGCCCCAAGCAGATGCAAGGATCGAAAGCGAACAAAATGAGATTTTTTTTTAAAAGAAGGAAAGAGTTAACTGCTCTCTGTAATAAAAAGAAATTGAGCGACTGAATCAATGACGAACTTGGACGACTTTCATGGGACGTCCGCACCGAACGAATGCAATGAAGAATGACGAACAAAATGATATTTTAAAAAAACCACAATGCCGTTTCTTAATTAGGCTGCTCTATGTTGTACTTCTTGTCCTTGAACAGTTCACTTTTTGTATTTTGCTTTTTTTTCACAATTCAGTACACCTTCTACCTGATTTCATGCCTGATCTGTGTTCAGTTCCTGAAGGGCTGTCCACTGGGTTCTGGTTTGGGGGAGGAGACCAAACAGAGCGGTCATCGCTATCATCGGATTAGGGAAGGACGGGGAAGGAAGTCGCCCGTGCCCTTTCAAAGGAACCATCGCGGTATTTGCCAGGAGCTATTTAGGGAAATCACGGAAAACCTAAACCAGGATGGCCGGACGCGGGATTGAACCGTCGTCCTCCCGAATGCGAGTCCAGTGTGCTAGCCACTGCGCCACCTTTTTCTTTTTTTATCTCATTTTGTTCGCTTTTGTTCGTTGCATCTGCTCGGGGCGGACGTCGTAAGACATCCGTTTAAGTTCGTTATTGATCGATTAACTCAGTTTTTTTACTACAGAGGGGAGCTAACCCTCTGACCGAACACGCTGAGCTACCGTGCCGGCATGTAACTGCCGAGCCACCTGCGTCGGTGGTCACTGGGTTCTCTTACCACTAAATCTGAATGGGGTGACGGGGAGTTTCCTTTGTTAGCACTCCTTACCTCGACTGCATACTGTCTGCCGTGTTCGGCATCACCGGAAGTGTCGTGCATTGTTCGCAGAAGGCTTCATGCAAAAGTACTATACAAACCTACTACATGCGGGAGGCATATTCCCAAAGGGTCACCGCTTTTCCTCATATTCCACACGATTGTACTTAGACGTAATAAATGCTACTCTAGTACTATGCGCTTGACAATTGTTTTCGAAAACTCGAGGTTCAAAGTTTTACGAGGCTGCTGAATACAGCCGGCCGGGGTGGCCGAGCGGTTCTAGGCGCTGCAGTCTAGAACCGCGCGACCGCTGCGGTCGCAGGTTCGAATCCTGCCTCGGGCATGGATGTGTGTGATGTCCTTAGGTTAGTTAGGTTTAAGTAGGTCTAAGTCCTAGGGGACTGATGACATCAGCAGTTAAGTCCCATAGTGCTCAGAGCCATTTGAACCATTTGCTGAATACATACAAGAGTGTCAGCAGTTAAGCAGCGGCGTTGGCGCAACCGTCTAAAAGGGCAGACTTCAACTCTGCCGGTACTGCGTTCAGGTTAAGCCACTGATTTTTTTCTAGCCTTCCACTAAACGCTACAGCGATTTGTGTCCCTTCGGTAAGGGACAATAATAATAACGACAATAATCATTTACGTACATTCATAGCACAGTTATGGTAGGCAATGAAAACCCAGTAAATCCATCTGCCTGTGAAAACTCGTAATTCTAGTAACCAGTTACTCCATAATCAAAGAGAGATTTGTAAGTGCATGGATTTCTCTTATCTGTCAATAACTAGGCTTCTATTATATAGTTACACATGTAGCAACTTTCTGTGCCACTTTATATTATCTTTTAAGAAACCGCCTTTGCTTCACCAGCAGAATTTAACTTAATGGAGTCACGAGGTTTCCATTGCCTACCATAGAAAGTACAATCGAGGTACAATGAGAAATCGTAGTGAAACGATCCTTTCTTAATCAATACAGTCATGCTCTTATCGCAGTGAAGTCATACAGGCTAAATTTGCTTTGAAATAATGTAAACTGTTTGCGATATACAGATGAATGTATAGATAAATAAATGTTCATTTCATCAGGCTCCCTTATTATGCCTGTTCTGTACCTCGCCACTAACGTACCTAAACCAGCCAGAAATGGACCCGTGCGTTCCCTGTGCCCTGGTTGCCATCACTGGAAGAGTGATCACCAGGCTCTGTTCGCAGAAGTCTGTAGGAAAGTTGTACGCAGGTGGACGCAACGCCTAGTCACGGAGGAGGGTGTGACAGTAGCCACACCAACACGTAAGATTTCAAGTGCGCAGGCGTGTTTAAAAGTAATGCCTCAGAATTTGTCAAGTGAAAACTCTTAAAGCTTTTAAACAAAACAAGTCTTATTAAAATTCTACGTCTTTGTTCTGCATGTTTACATATTTATTTCTCAGCATAGTCACCCTGGTGACAAACAAATTTCTTCCAACGAAAGGCCAGTTTATTGATACTGTCATTGCATGTTTAACTTTGTTCATGAAGCCACGACCTTACCTCTGCTTGCACCGCTTCATCACTATCAAACTGAAGACCTCGATATAGTTCTTTAAATTTGGTAAAAGTTGAAAATCGGATGGGACCAAGTCGGGACTGTAAGGAGGATAATCGCTGACAGTCAAAACAAAGGGTCGGATTGTTGCAAAAAATGGTTCAAATGGCTCTGAGCACTATGGGACTTAACATCTGAGATCATCAGTCCCCTAGAACTTGTAACTACTTAAACCTAACTGACCCAAGGACATCACACACATCCATGCCCGAGGCAAGATTCGAACCTGCGACCGTAGCGGTCGCGCGGTTCTAGACTGAAGCGCCTAGAACCGCTCGGCCACAGCGGCCGGCGGATTATTGCAGGTGTCGTAACCATCGTATGTGGTCTGGCATTGTTATGCTGAAGGAAAAGGTGCTTCATCTGTGAAAGAACTCTTCGAATTCGAAATTCGATTACAGCACCCTGTTTCTAGCGCATGACATAGTTACGTTACACATCGCCACATTACACACTACAACGCCGACTCCTCTAGCAGCTGAAGGCTGCAAATATGTAGACACGAAGAATAAAAGTGTAGAATGTTCATAACGTTATTTAAAAATTCGGAGTTATTACATTTCAGCACACCCTCGTACATCTGTGGAGAACTTTGCTCTTTATAAATGAATTCCAATTTAGTTTGTAGAGAAGCAGCAAACATGTTTTCGTTTGGAGGGAAGCTAGTATCAAGCTTATGTAAGTCCTTACAGCAGTAAGGGGACTGTGTCATCTAGCGAAATGATGTAGTTCATCTATTCCGAACTGTTTATCTTTACCGAAGTTGTTATTTTGTCCTTCCGGCTGGACCTATCTGAATTTAAAGTACAGGGGTAGGGGAGGGGGATGTCTCTGAGTAGAAAGAAGAACAGACAGAAACTGACAGGAGGACCTCTTACAAAGAGAAGACAAGGAGAAGAAGCCTGGAAAAGCTTTTACTTTATAAACCGAGTGCTCGGAGGGACCTCGTTCATTCCAACACGTCTAATGCATTCCCATCCCATCACGGACAGGGCACCGAAGTAATTTTCAGAGAGAGCTTTTACAACTGTTCCATGGCAAGTCTCTTCTTCATCCACCACTTATCACATTCTAATTTTACTAATCAATTGTGGGGCAATTAAAGTCTCCCCCACTTATCATAGCGTGACTTGGAAACATAGGAACAAGAGATAGAGCCTAGTTCAGAAATTACCGCTTACTTCTCCAGTGACACGAGATGGCCAATAAGTAGTTCTTCACTGTGCCCAACTCATTTCTCATGCAGAATCAATTTGTACCACAGTTGATCTACGATTTATTTAATTTAATCGTACGGCTAGGGCCCCCCGCCGGGCAGGCCGTTCGCCGGGTGCCGGCCTTTCAATTTGACGCCACTTCGGCGACCTGCAGTCGATGAGGATGATAATGAGGACAGCACAACACCCAGTCCCCGACCCAGCCGGGAATCGAACCCGGACCTAGAGGACTGACAATCTGTCACGCTGACCATTTTTTTATTTGTTTAATAATTGTCATTGAACAAACTAGAAGTACATATATATTAACTATGCAAGAGTTCTTCAAGGTACCATTTAAACATATATAAATGACTGTTAGTTAAACAAAAAAAATATTAAAAAAACATTAAATACAACAAAATATAACGTATTCTGTCTCCTTCCTTTTTTTAAATTTTTTTTTCGGTCGATGCATGAGAACGTGGATAAGGGTCTTGCATCATGTGACAGGTAGGCATGGCACACCCTAATTTTGAGGGGGGTCAAGAAAGACGCTGCGGAGATAACCGGCAAAAGTTTGTCGGTAAGATGGTTTTCGGGTGAGGGTGCTATGCGCGGTCACAACTTTGTACCAGAAGTCAAGGACTGTATGCAGACCGCTCTGAAAGAGGTATTCTAAAGCCTGTCCTCGAAACCAGATTAGGGTATGGTGCTTAGCAAGAGGGTAGTGAAATGTCTGGGGCAACAACAGGAAATCCGGGGTTACCGTCGTTGGCGGGGCACGGAGGTAAAAGCCCACGATTCGTTGGATGAGGAGCTATACGTTTTGTTTCAGGGGGCACGCAAGACGGTGCTCGTCGGTGTCTTCGAGCTGACAGCCAGGGCAGTGTGGAGAGGTGGCCAGTCCTACGCGATAAAGTCGACTATTAGTCGGGAATTTTCCATAGACTAAAACATACCAGAGTGCAGACACAGACGACGGTAAAAAGGGTGCATGCACACACGCCAGTTAATGTCAGGATGCCGTAGCACCATGGGGTCGCAAGGGTTGGACGGCATAAACAAACGACAATAATCTTTTGTACGGGGGGGGGGGGGGGGACGGGTGACTGGAAGATGGGCCCGAACGTAGCTGAGTTCTATGAAACAACTGGCGACGTGGTACAATAGTGGAGAAATAGGTGCCACATTGATCGGTGGATCGAGAGAAGCTGGTCGGAGGATATCTAAGAGACTGCGTGTTAAGGGCGGGACCGGCCCCTGCCAGTGCCGCAACAGAGTGTGGACAAAGAGTGCAGAAGATCGTGCCCGCACGTTGACGAGTCCGAGGCCACCTTTTGCGGGAGGCAGTGTTAGAGTGTTGTAGCGGACTTTGAAAAGTGCCCCTGCTGACACGAAATATCCAAAGGCTCATTGGATACGGCGGCAAGGAGTAACGGCATTGGGAGGATCTGGGCGACGTGTACCAGTTTAGGGGCGACATACATGTTGACATAGGACACACGTTGGAGTTGGTTTAAGTTACGGTGCACTTGACCGCGGACATGGTGCCGAATCGACTGCAAAAGCCGCCGGTAATCCAGGGCCACTGTGCGGTGTGTGGAGCTCGTAAATTCGATACCCAAGTAACGAAGGGTGGTACTGACTGGGAGTGGGGTCGGTACCATAGCCGCGCCCAATGTGCATCATAGTCGAATGCTACCAGAAATACGTCCATACTGGTGGATCCATTGGATGGCGTCATTGAGTTCCGTGGAGGAGCAGGTGAGAAAGAGGAGGTCGTCCGCATAAGCCCTGCAGTGAAAGGTGTAGTCACGCAAAGTGAGACCCTGCAGTCTAGAGGTAAGTCCAGTGATGAGGGGCTCAAGTGCAATGGCATATAGTAAAGTAGACATAGGGCATCCTTGACGCACAGAGCGGCGTATAGGAATCCGTCCTACAAGCCTCCCATTGACTTGTACCATCGAGACCGCGGGAAGTAGTAACCGGCGAATGGCGTCGACAAAAAGTAATGGGAACCCCATACGTGTCGCCACCATGAGGAGGAATGGGTGTCGAACGCGATCAAAGGCACTCGTGAAATCGACGGATACCAGTGCTGCGCTAAGGCGACAAACCGACGCCAGTGCGATGAGGTCACGGCATTCTCCTAGGGCTGTTTGTAAGGTGGCCCCACAACCACGTGCAGTCTGCTCCGGTGAAAGGACCGTAGGTAAGACGGTGCGTATGCGCGCTGCTAAGAGGCGTGCATAGATTTTATAGTCTGCATTCAGTAGTCTAAGGGGGCGATATGCAGAGACATGAGACCCTCCCTTCGGCTTAGGCACAGGTAGATGAATGCCAGTGACGAATTCAGGTGGAATTGTGAAGGACAGGGTAAAGAGTTCCTGTATCATTTCCGTCCAGCGAGGAAGCATTAACGTGGTGAACGCCCGGTAAAACTCCACTGGGAGACCATCTGGTCCTGGTGATTTGTTCTTGGCCCCTTTTTTGATCGCATCTACCACCTCTTCTGCGGTGATTGCAGACATCATGGACGTTGACTCCGCTACGGTGAGGGTCCGATCAGGGGAAGGACGGAGATCATCAGGAATTGGCGTTGCCATCGGTTCATCATCATAAAATTGGCGATAATGTGCAGCAAAGGCAGACACCACTACCGCCTGAGTTGTGTGGGGAACACCATCGGAGGTCGTGATGTTGGGGACGAAAAGGCGACGTCGACGACTATGGTCGGCTGCGGCATGGATTGTGGATGGGGTTTCGTCGTGGAGGAGGTCTTGTCGTCGGGAACGCACCACGACACCATGCAGTCGTGTACGTTGGAGAGAGAGGAGACGAGCTTTAGTACGCTGTCGTTCCCTATGGGTGTCAGGTGATGGAGGGAGCGCATCGAGCTCACGGAGGACGGCGTAGTGAAAATTTGTGGTGTCTCGATGCCATGCTGCTGCTTCCTTGCCACATTGTATGAAGACCTTTCTGATCGCAGGTTTGGCACATTTGAGCCACCAATGGAACGTGGATGTGTACTGCGGGAGGCGTCTTTCGCAAGACGCCCATGTAGTGGCAACACATTGTCGGCAGTGTGGATCACTAAGGAGGGATGTATTAAGCTTCCAGTAACCTGTGCTGCGCCGTACTGACTGAGGTGGCAAAGCCAGGGAGCAAACGACGGCGCAGTGGTCCGAAAATGCAAGGGGCCATCGTTCAGCTTGGGCGACTTCATTGTCAAGGTGGGCAGAGACATAAAACCGGTCCAGTCTTCTCGCAGAATGTGCTGTATAATGGGTAAAACTGGGGGTATTGCCATGAGTTTTCTCCCAAACGTCCACTAGATGAAAATCTTCGATTAAGGTGAGCAGCGCCGGGCATGGCGAATAACCAGGCATTTGGTCCTGCGGAAGGAGGACGCAGTTGAAATCGCCTCCCATGATAAGGCGATCATAGCGTCCAGAAAACAGGGGCGCCACGTCATGTCCGAAGAAAGTGGACCGCTGCCGACGGTTCGTGGAGCCAGACGGAGCGTAGATATTGATGACGCGCCTGTCGAACATGGTAACAGCCATGCCCCTTCCACAGGGAAGGATTGTCGTGTCCTTCAGTGGGATTCCTTCGCGTATGCAGAAAGCCACTCCACGCCCTGATTGATCACATGTGGACGTGTATGAGTCGTAGCCGTAGACTGGTGGTAGTGTGGCAACGCGTACTTCCTGAAGAAGGGCGACGTCGATGTCAGAAGCCCGAAGCATGTCACATAGGAGTAGCAGCTTGGGTGCAGTGCCGACCATGTTGATGTTCAGTGTGGCAAACCGGTACGTTAGTTTCAGTGGTGGTGGACGCGCATCTACCATCACCAAGGGAAGTATAAGTTGGGTACCGACAGGAAGTCCCGCCCCATCAGCTGCAGTGCCTCGCTTTTGATGTTAATAGGCAGCCTCGTCCGGCGGAGGCAATTCATCCGGAGGAGGGGGCGTATCTTCCTCAATGTCGTCGGCCCGTGCTCCTGTGCCGTGGGTCTGTCCAATGTCCATGGGAATTGCGTCGTGGTGAGAGAGATCTGGAGTTGTCAGCGGGGAGACAGGCGTCTCAACCTGCACACCGATCGTTACATTGTGCATGGCGACCTCCACGGTGGTCCTATCCTGCGAAACGTCTTGTTCATCGTAGAAGTTGTCCGCCGACCTCTGCGTGGAAATGTCGGCTGGTTGGGTGTCGTCTTCGTCGTCGCGGGTGGCGACGCTTTGAGAGCCCGTGGGTGAACGGCGACGGCGTTTGCGCCTACGTGGCGAGCGTTGTTTGCGCACGTGTTCCTCAGTGTCGGACGACGGCAAGGAGGAGCGTCCACCTGGTTCGAAGGCGTCGGTGGGTACAATGAAATTGTCAAACAGGTGTTGTGAAGAAGTACTGGTCTCGTCAGCGTCCGATGCGGGAGCCTGTTCGGCGGCAAGATTGTCAGGTGGGACGTCCGCACCGTCCATCGGTGACTGGGCCGGTGGGACGTGCCGATCGGAAGGACCGGGCGACGGACTGGACGAAACTGTAGACGTGGCAAGAGCCGCTGCGTAAGTGACCGGTAGGGCGGTCATCGTGGGTGTGACGGACGCTTCCGACAACGGGAGCTGCGCGACACGTCGTTCAGTGCATTCAGACCGTAGATGACCTTTCCCGCAACCGGAAAAGGTCCGAAATTGCCCGTCGTACATTACAATGGTACGGCAGCCTCCGATACGTAGATAGGAAGGCACGCGTTTCTGCAACTCGATGCGGACCTGTCTGACACCGTTTAAAACGGGATAGGTTTGAAATTGTACCCATCGTTCGGCAACATGTTCCAGAACGTTGCCAAGGGGACGGAGCGCCTCGATGACGACGTCTGCAGGTAGTTCAAACGGCAGTTCGAAGATCGTTATTGTTCGTGTGCCGAGACCAGCGTGATCGACGGTAAAGGGTCCGACGTTGCCGCCGGAATGACTGAAGCGCAGTCTACGTTTTGCCTCTCGAAGCACCTTGTCGCACGCCACATCGTTGATCATTTTGACGTAGACGGTACTGCTAACTATGGACAAGTGGATACCAATTAGATCTGTTGGTGGTATTTTAACTTCATAGCGAATAAATCGTTCTACCTCCAGGGCCTTGGGTCGGGCGAAGAAGGAACAAAAGATGAAACGTAATGTCTTCTTCCGATATTTGTGCGCCATGGTGGTCTAGAAGGGAAAACGGCACTTACAGCGGCCGAAGTAAACACAAACACACAGTGCGCGCCTTGCCCGCAGCGTTCTGGCGTGTGACCGCCTCGCAGCACTGCCGGCGGCAGACTGCCCATTCAGCTACCGGGGGCGGATGATCTACGATAATTATCTGCACATACTTCATGCCCCACTCCATGGAGGTCACCCGTATGATAGACACCTAGATTTGCCCCGAAGATCTCACCCCTAACATTTTCTAGTTGTAGCCAACTCTCGCTGTCGAGTATTATGCAAACTCTACAGTTTTTAATACACTGAAGCGCCAAAAAAACTGGTATAGGCATGCGTTTTCAAATACAGAAATATGTAAACAGGCAGAATACGGCGCTGCAGTCGGCAGTGTCTATATACACTGAAACGCCAAAGACGCTGGTATAGGCATGCCTATGGCTGGCTCTGAGCACTATGGGACTTAACTGCACAGGTCATCAGTCCCCTAGAACTTAGAAATACTTAAACCTAACTAACCTAAGGACATCACACACATCCATGCCCGAGGCAGGATTCGAATCTGCGACCGTAGCGGTCGCGCGGTTCCAGACTATAGCGCCTAGAACCGCAGGCATGCCTATACAAATACAGAGACATGTAAACAGGCAGAATACAGCGCTGCAGTAGGCAACGCCTACATACACTGAAACGCCAAAAACGATGGCATAGGCATACCTATTCAAATACAGAGACATGTAAACAGGCAGATTACAGCGCTCCAGTAGGCAACGCCTATATACACTGAAACGTCAACGGCGATGGTATAGGCATGCCTATTCAAATACAGAGGCATGTAAACAGGCAGAATACAGCGCTGCGGTAGGGAACGACTATATACACTGAAACGCCAAAGACGATGGTATAGGCATGCCTATTCAAATACAGAGACATGTAAACAGGCAGAATACAGCGCTGCAGTAGGCACTGAAACGTCAAAGACGATGGTATAGGTATGCCTATTCAAATACAGAGACATGAAAACAGGCAGAATACAGGGCTGCAGTAAAAAACGCCTATATACACTGAAACGCCAAACACGATGGCATAGGCATGCCTTTTCAAATACAGAGACATGTAAACAGGCAGAATACATCGCTGCAGTAGGCAACGCCTATATACACTGAAACGTGAAAGACTATGGTATAGGCATGCCTATTCAAATACAGAGACATGTAAAAAGGCAGAATACAGCGCTGCAGTAGGCAACGCCTATATACACTGAAACGCCAAAGACGATGGTATAGCCATGCCTATTCAAATACAGAAACATGTAAACAGGCAGAATACAGCGCTGCAGTAGGCAACGCCTATATACACTGAAACGCCAAAGACGATGGTATAGGCATGCCTATTCAAATACAGAGACATGTAAACAGGCAGAATACAGCGCTGCGGTAGGGAACGCCTATATACACTGAAACGCCAAAGACGATGGTATAGGCATGCCTATTCAAATACAGAGACATGTAAACAGGCAGAATACAGCGCTGCGGTAGGGAACGCCTATATACACTGAAACGCCAAAGACGATGGTATAGGCATGCCTATTCAAATGCAGAGACATGTAAACAGGCAGAATACAGTGCTGCGGTAGGGAACGCCTATATACACTGAAACGCCAAAGACGATGGTATAGGCATGCCTATTCAAATACATAGACATGTAAACAGGCAGAATACAGCGCTGCAGTAGGCAACACCTATATACACTGAACCGTCAAAGATGATGGTATAGGCATGCCTATTCAAATACAGAGACATTTAAACAGGAAGAATACAGTGCTGAGGAAGGGAACGCCTATATACACTGAAACGCCAAAGACGATGGTATAGGCACGCCTATTCAAATACAGAGACATGTAAACAAGCAGAATACAGCGCTGTGGGAGGGAACGCCTATATACACTGAAACGCCAAAGACGATGGTATAGGCATGCCTATTCAAATACAGAGACATGTAAACAGGCAGAATACATCGCTGCAGTAGGCGACGCCTATATACACTGAAACGTCAAAGACGATGGTATAGGCATGCCTATTCAAATTCAGAGACATGTAAACAGGCGGAATACAGCGCTGCAGTAGGCAACGCCTATATACACTGAAACGTCAAAGACGATGGTATAGGCATGCCTATTCAAATACAGAGGCATGTTAACAGGCAGAATACAGCGCTGCGGTAGGGAACGCCTATATACACTGAAACGCCCAAGACGATGGTATAGGCATGCCTATTCAAATACAGAGACATTTAAACAGGCAGAATACAGCGCTGCAGTAGGCACTGACACGTCAAAGACGATGGTATAGGCATGCCTATTCAAATACAGAGACATGTAAACAGGCAGAATACAGCGCTCCAGTAGGCAACGCCTATATACACTGAAACGCCAAAGACGCTGGTATAGGCATGCCTATTCAAATACAGAGACATGTAAACAGGCAGAATACAGCGCTGCAGTAGGCAATGCCTATATACACTGAACCGTCAAAGATGATGGTATAGGCATGCCTATTCAAATACAGAGACATGTAAACAGGCAGAATACAGCGCTGCGGTAGGGAACGCCTATATACACTGAAACGCCAAAGATGATGGTATAGGCATGCCTATTCAAATACAGAGACATGTAAACAGGCAGAATACAGCGCTGCAGTAGGCAACGCCTACATACACTGAAGCGCCAAAAACGATGGTATAGGCATGACTATTCAAATACAAAGACATGTAAACAGGTAGAATACAGCGCTGCAGTAGGCAACGCTTATATACACTGAAACGTCAAAGTCGATGGTATAGGCATGCCGATTCAAATACAGAGACTTGTAAACAGGCAGAATACAGCGCTGCGGTAGGGAACGCCTATATACACTAAAACGCCAAAGACGATGGTATAGGCATGCCTATTCAAATACAGAGACATGTAAACAGGCAGAATACAGCGCTGCAGTAGGCAACGCCTACATATACTGAAACACCAAAAACGATGGTATAGGCATGACTATTCAAATACAAAGACATGTAAACAGGCAGAATACAGCGCTGCAGTAGGCAACACTTATATACACTGAAACGTCAAAGACGATGGTATAGGCATGCCTATTCAAATACAGAGACATGTAAACAGGCAGAATACAGCGCTGCAGTAGGCACTGAAACGTCGAAGACGATGGTATAGGCATGCCTATTCAAATACAGAGACGTGTAAACAGGCAGAATACAGCGCTGCAGTAGGCACTGAAACGTCAAAGACGATGGTATAGGCATGCCTATTCAAATACAGAGACTTGAAAACAGGCAGAATACAGCGCTGCAGTGAGAAACGCCTATATACACTGAAACGCCAAAGACGATGGTATAGGCATGCCTATTCAAATACAGAGACATGTAAACAGGCAGAATACATCGCTGCAGTAGGCGTTGCCTATATACACTGAAACGTCAAAGACGATGGTATAGGCATGCCTATTCAAATACAGAGACATGTAAACAGGCAGAATACAGCGCTGCAGTAGGCAACGCCTATATACACTGAAACGCCAAAGACGATGGTATAGGCACGCCTATTCAACTACAGAGACATGTAAACAGGCAGAATACAGCGCTGCGGTAGGGAACGCCTATATACACTGAAACTACAAAGACGATGGTATAGGCATGCCTATTCAAATACAGAGACATGTAAACAGGCAGAATACAGTGCTGCGGTAGGGAACGCCTATATACACTGAAACGCCAACGACGATGGTATAGCCATGCCTATTCAAATACAGAGACATGTAAACAGGCAGAATAAAGCGCTGCAGTAGGCAGCGCCTATATACACTGAAACGCCAAAGACGATGGTATAGGCATGCCTAATCAAATTCAGAGACATGCAAACAGGCAGAATACAGCGCTGCAGTAGGCGCTGAAACGTCAGAGACGATGGTATAGGCATGCCTATTCAAATACAGAGACATGTAAACAGGCAGAATACAGCGCTGCAGTAGGCAACGCCTACGTACACTGAAACGCCAAAAACGATGGTATAGGCATGACTATTCAAATACAAAGACATGTAAACAGGCAGATTACAGCGCTGCAGTAGGCAACGCTTATATACACTGAAACGTCAAAGACGATGGTATTAGCATGCCTATTGATATACAGAGACTTGTAAACTGGCAGAATACAGCGCTGCTGTAGGGAATGCCTATATACACTGAAACGCCGAAGACGATGGTATAGGCATGCCTATTCAAATACAGAGGCATGTTAACAGGCAGAATACAGCGCTGAGGTAGGGAACGCCTATATACACTGAAACGCCCAAGACGATGGTATAGGCATGCCTATTCAAATACAGAGACAAGTAAACAGGCAGAATACAGCGCTGCAGTAGGCACTGACACGTCAAAGACGATGGTATAGGCATGCCTATTCAAATACAGAGACATGTAAACAGGCAGAATACAGCGCTCCAGTAGGCAACGCCTATATACACTGAAACGCCAAAGACGCTGGTATAGGCATGCCTATTCAAATACAGAGACATGTAAACAGGCAGAATACAGCGCTGCAGTAGGCAATGCCTATATACACTGAACCGTCAAAGATGATGGTATAGGCATGCCTATTCAAATACAGAGACATGTAAACAGGCAGAATACAGCGCTGCGGTAGGGAACGCCTATATACACTGAAACGCCAAAGATGATGGTATAGGCATGCCTATTCAAATACAGAGACATGTAAACAGGCAGAATACATCGCTGCAGTAGGCAACGCCTATATACACTGAAACGTGAAAGACTATGGTATAGGCATGCCTATTCAAATACAGAGACATGTAAACAGGCAGAATACAGCGCTGCAGTAGGCACTGACACGTCAAAGACGATGGTATAGGCATGCCTATTCAAATACAGAGACATGTAAACAGGCAGAATACAGCGCTCCAGTAGGCAACGCCTATATACACTGAAACGCCAAAGACGCTGGTATAGGCATGCCTATTCAAATACAGAGACATGTAAACAGGCAGAATACAGCGCTGCAGTAGGCAATGCCTATATACACTGAACCGTCAAAGATGATGGTATAGGCATGCCTATTCAAATACAGAGACATGTAAACAGGCAGAATACAGCGCTGCGGTAGGGAACGCCTATATACACTGAAACGCCAAAGATGATGGTATAGGCATGCCTATTCAAATACAGAGACATGTAAACAGGCAGAATACAGCGCTGCAGTAGGCACTGACACGTCAAAGACGATGGTATAGGCATGCCTATTCAAATACAGAGACATGTAAACAGGCAGAATACAGCGCTCCAGTAGGCAACGCCTATATACACTGAAACGCCAAAGACGCTGGTATAGGCATGCCTATTCAAATACAGAGACATGTAAACAGGCAGAATACAGCGCTGCAGTAGGCAATGCCTATATACACTGAACCGTCAATGATGATGGTATAGGCATGCCTATTCAAATACAGAGACATGTAAACAGGCAGAATACAGCGCTGCGGTAGGGAACGCCTATATACACTGAAACGCCAAAGATGATGGTATAGGCATGCCTATTCAAATACAGAGACATGTAAACAGGCAGAATACAGCGCTGCAGTAATCAACGCCTACATACACTGAAACGCCAAAAACGATGGTATAGGCATGACTATTCAAATACAAAGACATGTAAACAGGTAGAATACAGCGCTGCCGTAGGCAACGCTTATATACACTGAAACGTCAAAGTCGATGGTATAGGCATGCCGATTAAAATACAGAGACTTGTAAACAGGCAGAATACAGCGCTGCGGTAGGGAACGCCTATATACACTAAAACGCCAAAGACGATGGTATAGGCATGCCTATTCAAATACAGAGACATGTAAACAGGCAGAATACAGCGCTGCAGTAGGCAACGCCTACATATACTGAAACACCAAAGACGATGGTAAAGGCATGACTATTCAAATACAAAGACATGTAAACAGGCAGAATACAGCGCTGCAGTAGGCAACACTTATATACACTGAAACGTCAAAGACGATGGTATAGGCATGCCTATTCAAATACAGAGACATGTAAACAGGCAGAATACAGCGCTGCAGTAGGCACTGAAACGTCGAAGACGATGGTATAGGCATGCCTATTCAAATACAGAGACGTGTAAACAGGCAGAATACAGCGCTGCAGTAGGCACTGAAACGTCAAAGACGATGGTATAGGCATGCCTATTCAAATACAGAGACATGAAAACAGGCAGAATACAGCGCTGCAGTGAGAAACGCCTATATACACTGAAACGCCAAAGACGATGGTATAGGCATGCCTATTCAAATACAGAGACATGTAAACAGGCAGAATACATCGCTGCAGTAGGCGTTGCCTATATACACTGAAACGTCAAAGACGATGGTATAGGCATGCCTATTCAAATACAGAGACATGTAAACAGGCAGAATACAGCGCTGCAGTAGGCAACGCCTATATACACTGAAACGCCAAAGACGATGGTATAGGCACGCCTATTCAACTACAGAGACATGTAAACAGGCAGAATACAGCGCTGCGGTAGGGAACGCCTATATACACTGAAACTACAAAGACGATGGTATAGGCATGCCTATTCAAATACAGAGACATGTAAACAGGCAGAATACAGTGCTGCGGTAGGGAACGCCTATATACACTGAAACGCCAACGACGATGGTATAGCCATGCCTATTCAAATACAGAGACATGTAAACAGGCAGAATAAAGCGCTGCAGTAGGCAGCGCCTATATACACTGAAACGCCAAAGACGATGGTATAGGCATGCCTAATCAAATTCAGAGACATGCAAACAGGCAGAATACAGCGCTGCAGTAGGCGCTGAAACGTCAGAGACGATGGTATAGGCATGCCTATTCAAATACAGAGACATGTAAACAGGCAGAATACAGCGCTGCAGTAGGCAACGCCTACGTACACTGAAACGCCAAAAACGATGGTATAGGCATGACTATTCAAATACAAAGACATGTAAACAGGCAGATTACAGCGCTGCAGTAGGCAACGCTTATATACACTGAAACGTCAAAGACGATGGTATTAGCATGCCTATTGATATACAGAGACTTGTAAACTGGCAGAATACAGCGCTGCAGTAGGGAATATCTATATACACTGAAACGCCAAGACGATGGTATAGGCATGCCTATTCAAATGCAGAGACATGTAAACAGGCAGAATACAGTGCTGTGGTAGGGAACGCCTATATACACTGAAACGCCAAAGACGATGGTATAGCCATGCCTATTCAAATACAGAGACATGTAAACAGGCAGAATACAGCGCTGCAGTAGGCAACGCCTATATACACTGAAACGCCAAAGACGATGGTATAGGCATGCCTATTCAAATACAGAGACATGTAAACAGACAGAATACAGCGCTGCGGTAGGGAACGCCTATATACACTGAAATGGCATTGACGATGGTATAGCCATGCCTATTCAAATACAGAGACATGTAAACAGGCAGAATACAGCACTGCAGTAGGCACTGAAACGTCAAAGACGATGGTATAGGCATGCCTATTCAAATACAGAGACATGTAAACAGGCAGAATACAGCGCTTCAATAGCCACTGAAACGTCAAAGACGATGGTATAGGCATGCCTATTCAAATGCAGAGACATGTAAACAGGCAGAATACAGCGCTGCGGTAGGGAACGCCTATATACACTGAAACACCAAGACGATGGTATAGGCATGCCTATTCAAATACAGAGACGTGTAAACAGGCAGAATACAGCGCTGTGGGAGGGAACGCCTATGTACACTGAAACGCCAAAGACGATGATTTAGGCATGCCTATTCAAATACAGAGACATGTAAACAGGCAGAATACATCGCTGCATTAGGCGACGCCTACGTACACTGAAACGTCAAAGACGATGGTATAGGCATGCCTATTCAAATACAGAGACGTGTAAACAGGCAGAATACAGCGCTGCAGTAGGCACTGAAACGTCAAAGACGATGGTATAGGCATGCCTATTCAAATACAGAGACATGAAAACAGGCAGAATACAGCGCTGCAGTAGGCAACGCCTATATACACTGAAACGTCAAGGACGATGGTATAGGCATGCCTATTCAAATACAGAGGCATGTTAACAGGCAGAATACAGCGCTGCGGTAGGGAACGCCTATATAAACTGAAACGCCCAAGACGATGGTATAAGCATGCCTATTCAAATACAGAGACATGTAAACAGGCAGAATACAGCGCTGCAGTAGGCACTGACACGTCAAAGACGATGGTATAGGCATGCCTATTCAAATACAGAGACATGAAAACAGGCAGAATACAGCGCTGCAGTAAGAAACGCCTATATACACTGAAACGCCAATGACGATGGTATAGGCATGCCTATTCAAATACAGAGGCATGTTAACAGGCAGAATACAGCGCTGCGGTAGGGAACGCCTATATACACTGAAACGCCAAAGACGATGGTATAGGCATTCCTATTCAAATACAGAGACATGTAAACAGGCAGAATACAGCGCTGCGGTAGGGAACGCCTATATACACTGAAACGCCAACGACGATGGTATAGCCATGCCTATTCAAGTACAGAGACATGTAAACAGGCAGAATAAAGCGCTGCAGTAGGCAGCGCCTATATACACTGAAACGCCAAAGACGATGGTATAGGCATGCCTAATCAAATTCAGAGACATGCAAACAGGCAGAATACAGCGCTGCAGTAGGCGCTGAAACGTCAGAGACGATGGTATAGGCATGCCTATTCAAATACAGAGACATGTAAACAGGCAGAATACAGCGCTGCAGTAGGCAACGCCTACGTACACTGAAACGCCAAAAACGATGGTATAGGCATGACTATTCAAATACAAAGACATGTAAACAGGCAGATTATAGCGCTGCAGTAGGCAACGCTTATATACACTGAAACGTCAAAGACTATGGTATTAGCATGCCTATTGAAATACAGAGACTTGTAAACTGGCAGAATACAGCGCTGCAGTAGGGAATGCCTATATACACTGAAACGCCAAAGACGATGGTATAGGCATGCCTATTCAAATTCAGAGACATGTAAACAGGCAGAATACAGCGCTGCAGTAGGCACTGAAACATCAAAGACGATGGTATAGGCATGCCTATTCAAATACAGAGACATGTAAACAGGCAGAAGACAGTGCTGCGGTAGGGAACGCCTATATACACTGAAACGCCAATGACGATGGTATAGCCATGCCTATTCAAATACAGAGACATGTAAACAGGCAGAATACAGCGCTGTAGTAGGCAACGCCTATATACACTGAAATGCCAAAGGCGATGGTATAGGCATGCCTATTCAAATACAGAGACATGTAAACACACAGAATACAGGGCTGCGGTAGGGAACGCCTATACACACTGAAATGGCAATGACGATGGTATAGCCATGCCTATTCAAATACAGAGACATGTAAACAGGCAGAATACAGCACTGCAGTAGGCACTGAAACGTCAAAGACGATGGTATAGGCATGCCTATTCAAATACAGAGACATGTAAACAGGCAGAATACAGCGCTGCAATAGGCACTGAAACGTCAAAGACGATGGTATAGGGATGCCTATTCAAATACAGAGACATGAAAACAGGCAGAAGACAGCGCTGCAGTAAGAAACGCCTATATACACTGAAACGCCAAAGACGAAGGTATAGGCGTGCCTATTCAAATACAGAGACATGTAAACAGGTAGAATACAGCGCTGCGGTAGGGAATGCCTATATACACTGAAACGCCAAAGACGATGGTATAGCCATGCCTATTCAAATACGGAGACATGTAATCAGGTAGGATACAGCGCTGCAGTAGGCAACGCCTATATACACAGAAACGCCAAAGACGATGGTATAGGTATGCCTATTCAAATACAGTGACATGTAAACAGGCAGAGTACAGCGCTGCAGTAGGCAACGCCTACATACACTGAAACGCCAAAAACGATGGTATAGGCATGACTATTCAAATACAAAGACATGTAAACAGGCAGAATACAGCGCTGCAGTAGGCAACGCTTATATACACTGAAACGTCAAAGACGATGGTATAGGCATGCCTATTGAAATACAGAGACTTGTAAACAGGCAGAATACAGCGCTGCAGTAGGGAACGCCTATATACACTGAAACGCCAGAGACGATGGAATAGGCATGCCTATTCAAATACAGAGACATGTTAACAGGCAGAATACAGCGCTGCAGTAGGTAACGCCTACATACACTGAAACGCCAAAAACGATGGTATAGGCATGACTATTCAAATACAAAGACATGTAAAAAGGCAGACTACAGCTCTGCAGTAGGCAACGCTTATATGTACTGAAACGTCAAAGACGATGGTATAGGCATGCCTATTCAAATACCGAGACTTGTAAACAGGCAGAATACAGCGCTGCGGTAGGGAACGCCTATATACACTGAAACGCCAAAGACGATGGTATAGGCTTGCCTATTCAAATACAGAGACATGCAAACAGGCAGAATACAGCGCTGCAGTAGGCAACGCCTATATACACTGCACATCAAAGACGATGGTATAATCATGCCTATTCAAATACAGAGACATGTAAACAGGCAGAATGCAGCGTTGCCGTAGGGAATGCCTATATACACTGAAACGCCAAAGACGATGGTATAGGCACGCCTATTCAAATACAGAGACATGTAAACAGGCAGAATACAGCGCTGCGGTAGGGAACGCCTATATACACTGAAGCGCCAAAGACGATGGTATAGGCATGCCTATTCAAATACAGAGACATGTAAACAGGCAGAATACAGCGCTGCAGTAGGAAACGCCTACATACACTGAAACGTCAAAAACGATGGTATAGGCATGACTATTCAAATACAAAGTCATGTAAACAGGTAGAATACAGCGCTGCAGTAGGCAACGCTTATATACACTGAAACGTCAAAGACGATGGTATAGGCATGCCTATTCAAATACAGAGACTTTTAAACAGGCAGAATACAGCGCTGTGGTACGGAACGCCTATATACACTGAAACGCCAAAGACGAAGGTATAGGCATGCCTATTCAGATACAGAGACATGTAAACAGGCAGAATACAGCGCTGCAGTAGGCAACGCCTACATACCCTGGAACGCCAAAAACGATGGTATAGGCATGACTATTCAAATACAAAGACATGTAAACAGGCAGAATACAGCACTGCGGTAAGCAACGCTTATATACACTGAAACGTCAAAGACGATGGTATAGTCATGCCTATTCAAATACAGAGACTTGTAAACAGGCAGAATACAGCGCTGCGGTAGGGAACGCCTATATACACTGAAACGCCAAAGACGAAGGTATAGGCATGCCTATTAAAATACAGAGACATGTAAACAGGCAGAATACAGCGCTGCAGTAGGCAACGCCTACATACACTGAAACGCCAAAAACGATGGTATAGGCATGACTATTCAAACACAAAGGCAGGTAAACAGGCAGAATACAGCGCTGCAGTAGGCAACGCTTATATACACTGAAACGTCAAAGACGATGGTATAGGCATGCCTATTCAAATACAGAGACTCGTAAACAGGCAGAATACAGCGCTGCGGTAGGGAACGCCTATATACACTGAAACGCCAAAGACGATGGTATAGGCAAGCCTATTCAAATACAGAGACATGTAAACAGGCAGAAGACAGTGCTGCGGTAGGGAACGCCTATATACACTGAAACGCCAAAGACGATCGTATAGCCATGCCTATTCAAATACAGAGACATGTAAACAGGTAGAATACAGCGCTGCAGTAGGCAACGCCTATATACACTGAAACGCCAAAGACGATGGTATAGGCATGCCTATTCAAATACAGAGACATGTAAACACACAGAATACAGCGCTGCGGTAGGGAACGCCTATACACACTGAAATGGCAATGACGATGGTATAGCCATGCCTATTCAAATACAGAGACATGTAAACAGGCAGAATACAGCACTGCAGTAGGCACTGAAGCGTCAAAGACGATGGTATAGGCATGCCTATTCAAATACAGAGACATGTAAACAGGCAGAATACAGCGCTTCAATAGGCACTGAAACGTCAAAGACGATGGTATAGGGATGCCTATTCAAATACAGAGACATGAAAACAGGCAGAATACAGCGCTGCAGTAAGAAACGCCTATATACACTGAATCGCCAAAGACGAAGGTATAGGCGTGCCTATTCAAATACAGAGACATGTAAACAGGCAGAATACATCGCTGCAGTGGGCGTTGCCTATATACACTGAAACGTCGAAGACCATGGTATAGGCATGCCTATTCAAATACAGAGACATGTAAACAGGCAGAATACGGCGCTGCAGTAGGCAACGCCTATATACACTGAAACGCCAAAGACGATGGTATAGGCACGCCTATTCAAATACAGAGACATGTAAACAGGCAGAATACAGCGCTGCGGTAGGGAACGCCTATATACACTGAAACGTCAAAGACGATGGTATAGGCATGCCTATTCAAATACAGAGACATGTAAACAGACAGAATACAGCGCTGCGGTAGGGAACGCCTATATACACTGAAATGGCATTGACGATGGTATAGCCATGCCTATTCAAATACAGAGACATGTAAACAGACAGAATACAGCGCTGCGGTAGGGAACGCCTATATACACTGAAATGGCATTGACGATGGTATAGCCATGCCTATTCAAATACAGAGACATGTAAACAGGCAGAATACAGCACTGCAGTAGGCACTGAAACGTCAAAGACGATGGTATAGGCATGCCTATTCAAATACAGAGACATGTAAACAGGTAGAATACAGCGCTTCAATAGCCACTGAAACGTCAAAGACGATGGTATAGGCATGCCTATTCAAATGCAGAGACATGTAAACAGGCAGAATACAGCGCTGCGGTAGGGAACGCCTATATACACTGAAACACCAAGACGATGGTATAGGCATGCCTATTCAAATACAGAGACGTGTAAACAGGCAGAATACAGTGCTGTGGGAGGGAACGCCTATGTACACTGAAACGCCAAAGACGATGATTTAGGCATGCCTATTCAAATACAGAGACATGTAAACAGGCAGAATACATCGCTGCATTAGGCGACGCCTACGTACACTGAAACGTCAAAGACGATGGTATAGGCATGCCTATTCAAATACAGAGACGTGTAAACAGGCAGAATACAGCGCTGCAGTAGGCACTGAAACGTCAAAGACGATGGTATAGGCATGCCTATTCAAATACAGAGACATGAAAACAGGCAGAATACAGCGCTGCAGTAGGCAACGCCTATATACACTGAAACGTCAAGGACGATGGTATAGGCATGCCTATTCAAATACAGAGGCATGTTAACAGGCAGAATACAGCGCTGCGGTAGGGAACGCCTATATAAACTGAAACGCCCAAGACGATGGTATAAGCATGCCTATTCAAATACAGAGACATGTAAACAGGCAGAATACAGCGCTGCAGTAGGCACTGACACGTCAAAGACGATGGTATAGGCATGCCTATTCAAATACAGAGACATGAAAACAGGCAGAATACAGCGCTGCAGTAAGAAACGCCTATATACACTGAAACGCCAATGACGATGGTATAGGCATGCCTATTCAAATACAGAGGCATGTTAACAGGCAGAATACAGCACTGCAGTAGGCACTGAAACGTCAAAGACGATGGTATAGGCATGCCTATTCAAATACACAGACATGTAAACAGGCAGAATACAGCGCTGCAATAACCACTGAAACGTCAAAGACGATGGTATAGGCATGCCTATTCAAATGCAGAGACATGTAAAGAGGCAGAATACAGCGCTGCGGTAGGGAACGCCTATATACACTGAAACACCAAGACGATGGTATAGGCATGCCTATTCAAATACAGAGACGTGTAAACAGGCAGAATACAGCGCTGCAGTAGGCACTGAAACGTCAAAGACGTTGGTATAGGCATGCCTATTCAAATACAGAGACATGAAAACAGGCAGAATACAGCGCTGCAGTAGGCAACGCCTATATACACTGAAACGTCAAGGACGATGGTATAGGCATGCCTATTCAAATACAGAGGCATGTTAACAGGCAGAATACAGCGCTGCGGTAGGGAACGCCTATATATACTGAAACGCCCAAGAGGATGGTATAGGCATGCCTATTCAAATACAGAGACATGTAAACAGGCAGAATACAGCGCTGCAGTAGGCACTGACACGTCAAAGACGATGGTATAGGCATGCCTATTCAAATACAGAGACATGAAAACAGGCAGAATACAGCGCTGCAGTAAGAAACGCCTATATACACTGAAACGCCAATGACGATGGTATAGGCATGCCTATTCAAATACAGAGGCATGTTAACAGGCAGAATACAGCGCTGCGGTAGGGAACGCCTATATACACTGAAACGCCAAAGACGATGGTATAGGCATTCCTATTCAAATACAGAGACATGTAAACAGGCAGAATACAGCGCTGCGGTAGGGAACGCCTATATACACTGAAACGCCAACGACGATGGTATAGCCATGCCTATTCAAGTACAGAGACATGTAAACAGGCAGAATAAAGCGCTGCAGTAGGCAGCGCCTATATACACTGAAACGCCAAAGACGATGGTATGGGCATGCCTAATCAAATTCAGAGACATGCAAACAGGCAGAATACAGCGCTGCAGTAGGCGCTGAAACGTCAGAGACGATGGTATAGGCATGCCTATTCAAATGCAGAGACATGTAAACAGGCAGAATACAGCGCTGCGGTAGGGAACGCCTATATACACTGAAACACCAAGACGATGGTATAGGCATGCCTATTCAAATACAGAGACGTGTAAACAGGCAGAATACAGCGCTGTGGGAGGGAACGCCTATGTACACTGAAACGCCAAAGACGATGATTTAGGCATGCCTATTCAAATACAGAGACATGTAAACAGGCAGAATGCATCGCTGCATTAGGCGACGCCTACGTACACTGAAACGTCAAAGACGATGGTATAGGCATGCCTATTCAAATACAGAGACGTGTAAACAGGCAGAATACAGCGCTGCAGTAGGCACTGAAACGTCAAAGACGATGGTATAGGCATGCCTATTCAAATACAGAGACATGAAAACAGGCAGAATACAGCGCTGCAGTAGGCAACGCCTATATACACTGAAACGTCAAGGACGATGGTATAGGCATGCCTATTCAAATACAGAGGCATGTTAACAGGCAGAATACAGCGCTGCGGTAGGGAACGCCTATATAAACTGAAACGCCCAAGACGATGGTATAAGCATGCCTATTCAAATACAGAGACATGTAAACAGGCAGAATACAGCGCTGCAGTAGGCACTGACACGTCAAAGACGATGGTATAGGCATGCCTATTCAAATACAGAGACATGAAAACAGGCAGAATACAGCGCTGCAGTAAGAAACGCCTATATACACTGAAACGCCAATGACGATGGTATAGGCATGCCTATTCAAATACAGAGGCATGTTAACAGGCAGAATACAGCACTGCAGTAGGCACTGAAACGTCAAAGACGATGGTATAGGCATGCCTATTCAAATACACAGACATGTAAACAGGCAGAATACAGCGCTGCAATAACCACTGAAACGTCAAAGACGATGGTATAGGCATGCCTATTCAAATGCAGAGACATGTAAAGAGGCAGAATACAGCGCTGCGGTAGGGAACGCCTATATACACTGAAACACCAAGACGATGGTATAGGCATGCCTATTCAAATACAGAGACGTGTAAACAGGCAGAATACAGCGCTGCAGTAGGCACTGAAACGTCAAAGACGTTGGTATAGGCATGCCTATTCAAATACAGAGACATGAAAACAGGCAGAATACAGCGCTGCAGTAGGCAACGCCTATATACACTGAAACGTCAAGGACGATGGTATAGGCATGCCTATTCAAATACAGAGGCATGTTAACAGGCAGAATACAGCGCTGCGGTAGGGAACGCCTATATATACTGAAACGCCCAAGAGGATGGTATAGGCATGCCTATTCAAATACAGAGACATGTAAACAGGCAGAATACAGCGCTGCAGTAGGCACTGACACGTCAAAGACGATGGTATAGGCATGCCTATTCAAATACAGAGACATGAAAACAGGCAGAATACAGCGCTGCAGTAAGAAACGCCTATATACACTGAAACGCCAATGACGATGGTATAGGCATGCCTATTCAAATACAGAGGCATGTTAACAGGCAGAATACAGCGCTGCGGTAGGGAACGCCTATATACACTGAAACGCCAAAGACGATGGTATAAGCATTCCTATTCAAATACAGAGACATGTAAACAGGCAGAATACAGCGCTGCGGTAGGGAACGCCTATATACACTGAAACGCCAACGACGATGGTATAGCCATGCCTATTCAAGTACAGAGACATGTAAACAGGCAGAATAAAGCGCTGCAGTAGGCAGCGCCTATATACACTGAAACGCCAAAGACGATGGTATAGGCATGCCTAATCAAATTCAGAGACATGCAAACAGGCAGAATACAGCGCTGCAGTAGGCGCTGAAACGTCAGAGACGATGGTATAGGCATGCCTATTCAAATACAGAGACATGTAAACAGGCAGAATACAGCGCTGCAGTAGGCAACGCCTACGTACACTGAAACGCCAAAAACGATGGTATAGGCATGACTATTCAAATACAAAGACATGTAAACAGGCAGATTACAGCGCTGCAGTAGGCAACGCTTATATACACTGAAACGTCAAAGACGATGGTATTAGCATGCCTATTGAAATACAGAGACTTGTAAACTGGCAGAATACAGCGCTGCAGTAGGGAATGCCTATATACACTGAAACGCCAAAGACGATGGTATAGGCATGCCTATTCAAATTCAGAGACATGTAAACAGGCAGAATACAGCGCTGCAGTAGGCACTGAAACATCAAAGACGATGGTATAGGCATGCCTATTCAAATACAGAGACATGTAAACAGGCAGAAGACAGTGCTGCGGTAGGGAACGCCTATATACACTGAAACGCCAATGACGATGGTATAGCCATGCCTATTCAAATACAGAGACATGTAAACAGGCAGAATACAGCGCTGTAGTAGGCAACGCCTATATACACTGAAATGCCAAAGGCGATGGTATAGGCATGCCTATTCAAATACAGAGACATGTAAACACACAGAATACAGGGCTGCGGTAGGGAACGCCTATACACACTGAAATGGCAATGACGATGGTATAGCCATGCCTATTCAAATACAGAGACATGTAAACAGGCAGAATACAGCACTGCAGTAGGCACTGAAACGTCAAAGACGATGGTATAGGCATGCCTATTCAAATACAGAGACATGTAAACAGGCAGAATACAGCGCTGCAATAGGCACTGAAACGTCAAAGACGATGGTATAGGGATGCCTATTCAAATACAGAGACATGAAAACATGCAGAAGACAGCGCTGCAGTAAGAAACGCCTATATACACTGAAACGCCAAAGACGAAGGTATAGGCGTGCCTATTCAAATACAGAGACATGTAAACAGGTAGAATACAGCGCTGCGGTAGGGAATGCCTATATACACTGAAACGCCAAAGACGATGGTATAGCCATGCCTATTCAAGTGCGGAGACATGTAATCAGGTAGGATACAGCGCTGCAGTAGGCAACGCCTATATACACAGAAACGCCAAAGACGATGGTATAGGTATGCCTATTCAAATACAGTGACATGTAAACATGCAGAGTACAGCGCTGCAGTAGGCAACGCCTACATACACTGAAACGCCAAAAACGATGGTATAGGCATGACTATTCAAATACAAAGACATGTAAACAGGCAGAATACAGCGCTGCAGTAGGCAACGCTTATATACACTGAAACGTCAAAGACGATGGTATAGGCATGCCTATTGAAATACAGAGACTTGTAAACAGGCAGAATACAGCGCTGCAGTAGGGAACGCCTATATACACTGAAACGCCAAAGACGATGGAATAGGCATGCCTATTCAAATACAGAGACATGTTAACAGGCAGAATACAGCGCTGCAGTAGGTAACGCCTACATACACTGAAACGCCAAAAACGATGGTATAGGCATGACTATTCAAATACAAAGACATGTAAAAAGGCAGACTACAGCTCTGCAGTAGGCAACGCTTATATGTACTGAAACGTCAAAGACGATGGTATAGGCATGCCTATTCAAATACCGAGACTTGTAAACAGGCAGAATACAGCGCTGCGGTAGGGAACGCCTATATACACTGAAACGCCAAAGACGATGGTATAGGCTTGCCTATTCAAATACAGAGACATGCAAACAGGCAGAATACAGCGCTGCAGTAGGCAACGCCTATATACACTGCACATCAAAGACGATGGTATAATCATGCCTATTCAAATACAGAGACATGTAAACAGGCAGAATGCAGCGTTGCCGTAGGGAATGCCTATATACACTGAAACGCCAAAGACGATGGTATAGGCACGCCTATTCAAATACAGAGACATGTAAACAGGCAGAATACAGCGCTGCGGTAGGGAACGCCTATATACACTGAAGCGCCAAAGACGATGGTATAGGCATGCCTATTCAAATACAGAGACATGTAAACAGGCAGAATACAGCGCTGCAGTAGGCAACGCCTACATACACTGAAACGTCAAAAACGATGGTATAGGCATGACTATTCAAATACAAAGACATGTAAACAGGTAGAATACAGCGCTGCAGTAGGCAACGCTTATATACACTGAAACGTCAAAGACGATGGTATAGGCATGCCTATTCAAATACAGAGACTTTTAAACAGGCAGAATACAGCGCTGTGGTACGGAACGCCTATATACACTGAAACGCCAAAGACGAAGGTATAGGCATGCCTATTCAGATACAGAGACATGTAAACAGGCAGAATACAGCGCTGCAGTAGGCAACGCCTACATACCCTGGAACGCCAAAAACGATGGTATAGGCATGACTATTCAAATACAAAGACATGTAAACAGGCAGAATACAGCACTGCGGTAAGCAACGCTTATATACACTGAAACGTCAAAGACGATGGTATAGTCATGCCTATTCAAATACAGAGACTTGTAAACAGGCAGAATACAGCGCTGCGGTAGGGAACGCCTATATACACTGAAACGCCAAAGACGAAGGTATAGGCATGCCTATTCAAATACAGAGACATGTAAACAGGCAGAATACAGCGCTGCAGTAGGCAACGCCTACATACACTGAAACGCCAAAAACGATGGTATAGGCATGACTATTCAAACACAAAGGCAGGTAAACAGGCAGAATACAGCGCTGCAGTAGGCAACGCTTATATACACTGAAACGTCAAAGACGATGGTATAGGCATGCCTATTCAAATACAGAGACTCGTAAACAGGCAGAATACAGCGCTGCGGTAGGGAACGCCTATATACACTGAAACGCCAAAGACGATGGTATAGGCAAGCCTATTCAAATACAGAGACATGTAAACAGGCAGAAGACAGTGCTGCGGTAGGGAACGCCTATATACACTGAAACGCCAAAGACGATCGTATAGCCATGCCTATTCAAATACAGAGACATGTAAACAGGTAGAATACAGCGCTGCAGTAGGCAACGCCTATATACACTGAAACGCCAAAGACGATGGTATAGGCATGCCTATTCAAATACAGAGACATGTAAACACACAGAATACAGCGCTGCGGTAGGGAACGCCTATACACACTGAAATGGCAATGACGATGGTATAGCCATGCCTATTCAAATACAGAGACATGTAAACAGGCAGAATACAGCACTGCAGTAGGCACTGAAGCGTCAAAGACGATGGTATAGGCATGCCTATTCAAATACAGAGACATGTAAACAGGCAGAATACAGCGCTTCAATAGGCACTGAAACGTCAAAGACGATGGTATAGGGATGCCTATTCAAATACAGAGACATGAAAACAGGCAGAATACAGCGCTGCAGTAAGAAACGCCTATATACACTGAATCGCCAAAGACGAAGGTATAGGCGTGCCTATTCAAATACAGAGACATGTAAACAGGCAGAATACATCGCTGCAGTGGGCGTTGCCTATATACACTGAAACGTCGAAGACCATGGTATAGGCATGCCTATTCAAATACAGAGACATGTAAACAGGCAGAATACGGCGCTGCAGTAGGCAACGCCTATATACACTGAAACGCCAAAGACGATGGTATAGGCACGCCTATTCAAATACAGAGACATGTAAACAGGCAGAATACAGCGCTGCGGTAGGGAACGCCTATATACACTGAAACGTCAAAGACGATGGTATAGGCATGCCTATTCAAATACAGAGACATGTAAACAGACAGAATACAGCGCTGCGGTAGGGAACTCCTATACACACTGAAATGGCAATGACGATGGTATAGCCATGCCTATTCAAATACAGAGACATGTAAACAGGCAGAATACAGCACTGCAGTAGGCACTGAAACGTCAAAGACGATGGTATAGGCATGCCTATTCAAATACAGAGACATGTAAACAGGCAGAATACAGCGCTGCAATAGGCACTGAAACGTCAAAGACGATGGTATAGGGATCCCTATTCAAATACAGAGACATGAAAACAGGCAGAATACAGCGCTGCAGTAAGAAACGCCTATATACACTGAAACGCCAAAGGCGAAGGTATAGGCGTGCCTATTCAAATACAGAGACATGTAAGCAGGCAGAATACATCGCTGCAGTGGGCGTTGCCTATATACACTGAAACGTCGAAGACGATGGTATAGGCATGCCTATTCAAATGCAGAGACATGTAAACAGGCAGAATACAGCACTGCAGTGGGCGTTGCCTATATACACTGAAACGTCGAAGACGATGGTATAGGCATGCCTATTCAAATACAGAGACATGTAAACAGGCAGAATACGGCGCTACAGTAGGCAACGCCTATATACACTGAAACGCCAAAGACGATGGTATAGGCACGCCTATTCAAATACAGAGACATGTAAACAGGCAGAATACATCGCTGCAGTGGGCGTTGCCTATATACACTGAAACGTCGAAGACGATGGTATAGGCATGCCTATTCAAATACAGAGACATGTAAACAGACAGAATACAGCGCTGCGGTAGGGAACGCCTATACACACTGAAATGGCAATGACGATGGTATAGCCATGCCTATTCAAATACAGAGACATGTAAACAGGCAGAATACAGCACTGCAGTAGGCACTGAAACGTCAAAGACGATGGTATAGGCATGCCTATTCAAATACAGAGACATGTAAACAGGCAGAATACAGCGCTGCAATAGGCACTGAAACGTCAAAGACGATGGTATAGGCATGCCTATTCAAATACAGAGACATGTAAACAGGCAGAATACAGCGCTGCAATAGGCACTGAAACGTCAAAGACGATGGTATAGGGATCCCTATTCAAATACAGAGACATGAAAACAGGCAGAACACAGCGCTGCAGTAAGAAACGCCTATGTACACTGAAACGCCAAAGACGAAGGTATAGGCGTGCCTATTCAAATACAGAGACATGTAAGCAGGCAGAACACATCGCTGCAGTGGGCGTTGCCTATATACACTGAAACGCCAAAGACGATGGTATAGGCACGCCTATTCAAATACAGAGACATGTAAACAGGCAGAATACAGCGCTGCGGTAGGGAACGCCTATATACACTGAAACGTCAAAGACGATGGTATAGGCATGCCTATTCAAATACAGAGACATGTAAACAGACAGAATACAGCGCTGCAGTAGGGAACGCCTATACACACTGAAATGGCAATGACGATGGTATAGCCATGCCTATTCAAATACAGAGACATGTAAACAGGCAGAATACAGCACTGCAGTAGGCACTGAAACGTCAAAGACGATGGTATAGGCATGCCTATTCAAATACAGAGACATGTAAACAGGCAGAATACAGCGCTGCAATAGGCACTGAAACGTCAAAGACGATGGTATAGGCATGCCTATTCAAATACAGAGACATGTAAACAGGCAGAATACAGCGCTGCAATAGGCACTGAAACGTCAAAGACGATGGTATAGGGATCCCTATTCAAATACAGAGACATGAAAACAGGCAGAATACAGCGCTGCAGTAAGAAACGCCTATATACACTGAAACGCCAAAGACGAAGGTATAGGCGTGCCTATTCAAATACAGAGACATGTAAGCAGGCAGAATACATCGCTGCAGTGGGCGTTGCCTATATACACTGAAACGTCGAAGACGATGGTATAGGCATGCCTATTCAAATGCAGAGACATGTAAACAGGCAGAATACGGCGCTGCAGTAGGCAACGCCTATATACACTGAAACGCCAAAGGCGATGGTATAGGCACGCCTATTCAAATTCAGAGACATGTAAACAGGCAGAATACAGCGCTGCGGTAGGGAACGCCTATATACACTGAAACGTCAAAGACGATGGTATAGGCATTCCTACTCAAATACAGAGACATGTAAACAGGTAGAATACAGCGCTGCGGTAGGGAACGCCTATATACACTGAAACGCCAAAGACGATGGTATAGCCATGCCTATTCAAATACAGAGACATGTAATCAGGTAGAATACAGCGCTGCAGTGGGGAACGCCTATATACACTGAAACGCCAAAGACGATGGTATAGGCATGCCTATTCAAATACAGAGACATGTTAACAGGCAGAATGCAGCGCTGCAGTAGGTAACGCCTACATACACTGAAACGCCAAAGACGATGGTATAGGCATGACTATTCAAATACAAAGACATGTAAACAGGCAGAATACAGCGCTGCAGTAGGCAACGCTTATATACACTGAAACGTCAAAGACGATGGTATAGCCATGCCTATTCAAATACCGAGACTTGTAAACAGGCAGAATACAGCGCTGCGGTAGGGAACGCCTATATACACTGAAACGCCAAAGACGATGGTATAGGCTTTGCCTATTCAAATACAGAGACATGCAAACAGGCAGAATACAGCGCTGCAGTAGGCAACGCCTATATACACTGCACATCAAAGACGATGGTATAATCATGCCTATTCAATTACAGAGACATGTAAACAGGCAGAATGCAGCATTGCCGTAGGGAACGCCTATATACACTGAAACGCCAAAGACGATGGTATAGGCACGCCTATTCAAATACAGAGAAGTGTAAACAGGCAGAATACAGCGCTGCGGTAGGGAACGCCTATATACACTGAAGCGCCAAAGACGATGGTATAGGCATGCCTATTCAAATACAGAGACATGTAAACAGGCAGAATACAGCGCTGCAGTAGGCAACGCCTACATACACTGAAACGCCAAAAACGATGGTATAGGCATGACTATTCAAATACAAAGACATGTGAACAGGCAGAATACAGCACTGCGGTAGGCAACGCTTATATACACTGAAACGTCAAAGACGATGGTATAGGCATGCCTAGTGAAATACAGAGACTTGTAAACAGGCAGAATACAGCGCTGCAGTAGGGAACGCCTATATACACTGAAACACCAAGACGATGGTATAGGCATGCCTATTCAAATACAGAGACGTGTAAACAGGCAGAATACAGCGCTGTGGGAGGGAACGCCTATGTACACTGAAACGCCAAAGACGATGATTTAGGCATGCCTATTCAAATACAGAGACATGTAAACAGGCAGAATACATCGCTGCATTAGGCGACGCCTACGTACACTGAAACGTCAAAGACGATGGTATAGGCATGCCTATTCAAATACAGAGACGTGTAAACAGGCAGAATACAGCGCTGCAGTAGGCACTGAAACGTCAAAGACGATGGTATAGGCATGCCTATTCAAATACAGAGACATGAAAACAGGCAGAATACAGCGCTGCAGTAGGCAACGCCTATATACACTGAAACGTCAAGGACGATGGTATAGGCATGCCTATTCAAATACAGAGGCATGTTAACAGGCAGAATACAGCGCTGCGGTAGGGAACGCCTATATACACTGAAACGCCAAAGACGATGGTATAGGCATGCCTATTCAAATACAGAGACATGCAAACAGGCAGAATACAGCGCTGCAGTAGGCAACGCCTATATACACTGTACATCAAAGACGATGGTATAGGCATGCCTATTCAAATACAGAGACATGTAAACAGGCAGAATACAGCGCTTCAATAGCCACTGAAACGTCAAAGACGATGGTATAGGCATGCCTATTCAAATGCAGAGACATGTAAACAGGCAGAATACAGCGCTGCGGTAGGGAACGCCTATATACACTGAAACACCAAGACGATGGTATAGGCATGCCTATTCAAATACAGAGACGTGTAAACAGGCAGAATACAGCGCTGTGGGAGGGAACGCCTATGTACACTGAAACGCCAAAGACGATGATTTAGGCATGCCTATTCAAATACAGAGACATGTAAACAGGCAGAATACATCGCTGCATTAGGCGACGCCTACGTACACTGAAACGTCAAAGACGATGGTATAGGCATGCCTATTCAAATACAGAGACGTGTAAACAGGCAGAATACAGCGCTGCAGTAGGCACTGAAACGTCAAAGACGATGGTATAGGCATGCCTATTCAAATACAGAGACATGAAAACAGGCAGAATACAGCGCTGCAGTAGGCAACGCCTATATACACTGAAACGTCAAGGACGATGGTATAGGCATGCCTATTCAAATACAGAGGCATGTTAACAGGCAGAATACAGCGCTGCGGTAGGGAACGCCTATATAAACTGAAACGCCCAAGACGATGGTATAAGCATGCCTATTCAAATACAGAGACATGTAAACAGGCAGAATACAGCGCTGCAGTAGGCACTGACACGTCAAAGACGATGGTATAGGCATGCCTATTCAAATACAGAGACATGAAAACAGGCAGAATACAGCGCTGCAGTAAGAAACGCCTATAAACACTGAAACGCCAATGACGATGGTATAGGCATGCCTATTCAAATACAGAGGCATGTTAACAGGCAGAATACAGCACTGCAGTAGGCACTGAAACGTCAAAGACGATGGTATAGGCATGCCTATTCAAATACACAGACATGTAAACAGGCAGAATACAGCGCTGCAATAACCACTGAAACGTCAAAGACGATGGTATAGGCATGCCTATTCAAATGCAGAGACATGTAAAGAGGCAGAATACAGCGCTGCGGTAGGGAACGCCTATATACACTGAAACACCAAGACGATGGTATAGGCATGCCTATTCAAATACAGAGACGTGTAAACAGGCAGAATACAGCGCTGCAGTAGGCACTGAAACGTCAAAGACGTTGGTATAGGCATGCCTATTCAAATACAGAGACATGAAAACAGGCAGAATACAGCGCTGCAGTAGGCAACGCCTATATACACTGAAACGTCAAGGACGATGGTATAGGCATGCCTATTCAAATACAGAGGCATGTTAACAGGCAGAATACAGCGCTGCGGTAGGGAACGCCTATATATACTGAAACGCCCAAGAGGATGGTATAGGCATGCCTATTCAAATACAGAGACATGTAAACAGGCAGAATACAGCGCTGCAGTAGGCACTGACACGTCAAAGACGATGGTATAGGCATGCCTATTCAAATACAGAGACATGAAAACAGGCAGAATACAGCGCTGCAGTAAGAAACGCCTATATACACTGAAACGCCAATGACGATGGTATAGGCATGCCTATTCAAATACAGAGGCATGTTAACAGGCAGAATACAGCGCTGCGGTAGGGAACGCCTATATACACTGAAACGCCAAAGACGATGGTATAGGCATTCCTATTCAAATACAGAGACATGTAAACAGGCAGAATACAGCGCTGCGGTAGGGAACGCCTATATACACTGAAACGCCAACGACGATGGTATAGCCATGCCTATTCAAGTACAGAGACATGTAAACAGGCAGAATAAAGCGCTGCAGTAGGCAGCGCCTATATACACTGAAACGCCAAAGACGATGGTATAGGCATGCCTAATCAAATTCAGAGACATGCAAACAGGCAGAATACAGCGCTGCAGTAGGCGCTGAAACGTCAGAGACGATGGTATAGGCATGCCTATTCAAATACAGAGACATGTAAACAGGCAGAATACAGCGCTGCAGTAGGCAACGCCTACGTACACTGAAACGCCAAAAACGATGGTATAGGCATGACTATTCAAATACAAAGACATGTAAACAGGCAGATTACAGCGCTGCAGTAGGCAACGCTTATATACACTGAAAGGTCAAAGACGATGGTATTAGCATGCCTATTGAAATACAGAGACTTGTAAACTGGCAGAATACAGCGCTGCAGTAGGGAATGCCTATATACACTGAAACGCCAAAGACGATGGTATAGGCATGCCTATTCAAATTCAGAGACATGTAAACAGGCAGAATACAGCGCTGCAGTAGGCACTGAAACATCAAAGACGATGGTATAGGCATGCCTATTCAAATACAGAGACATGTAAACAGGCAGAAGACAGTGCTGCGGTAGGGAACGCCTATATACACTGAAACGCCAATGACGATGGTATAGCCATGCCTATTCAAATACAGAGACATGTAAACAGGCAGAATACAGCGCTGTAGTAGGCAACGCCTATATACACTGAAATGCCAAAGGCGATGGTATAGGCATGCCTATTCAAATACAGAGACATGTAAACACACAGAATACAGGGCTGCGGTAGGGAACGCCTATACACACTGAAATGGCAATGACGATGGTATAGCCATGCCTATTCAAATACAGAGACATGTAAACAGGCAGAATACAGCACTGCAGTAGGCACTGAAACGTCAAAGACGATGGTATAGGCATGCCTATTCAAATACAGAGACATGTAAACAGGCAGAATACAGCGCTGCAATAGGCACTGAAACGTCAAAGACGATGGTATAGGGATGCCTATTCAAATACAGAGACATGAAAACAGGCAGAAGACAGCGCTGCAGTAAGAAACGCCTATATACACTGAAACGCCAAAGACGAAGGTATAGGCGTGCCTATTCAAATACAGAGACATGTAAACAGGTAGAATACAGCGCTGCGGTAGGGAATGCCTATATACACTGAAAAGCCAAAGACGATGGTATAGCCATGCCTATTCAAATACGGAGACATGTAATCAGGTAGGATACAGCGCTGCAGTAGGCAACGCCTATATACACAGAAACGCCAAAGACGATGGTATAGGTATGCCTATTCAAATACAGTGACATGTAAACAGGCAGAGTACAGCGCTGCAGTAGGCAACGCCTACATACACTGAAACGCCAAAAACGATGGTATAGGCATGACTATTCAAATACAAAGACATGTAAACAGGCAGAATACAGCGCTGCAGTAGGCAACGCTTATATACACTGAAACGTCAAAGACGATGGTATAGGCATGCCTATTGAAATACAGAGACTTGTAAACAGGCAGAATACAGCGCTGCAGTAGGGAACGCCTATATACACTGAAACGCCAAAGACGATGGAATAGGCATGCCTATTCAAATACAGAGACATGTTAACAGGCAGAATACAGCGCTGCAGTAGGTAACGCCTACATACACTGAAACGCCAAAAACGATGGTATAGGCATGACTATTCAAATACAAAGACATGTAAAAAGGCAGACTACAGCTCTGCAGTAGGCAACGCTTATATGTACTGAAACGTCAAAGACGATGGTATAGGCATGCCTATTCAAATACCGAGACTTGTAAACAGGCAGAATACAGCGCTGCGGTAGGGAACGCCTATATACACTGAAACGCCAAAGACGATGGTATAGGCTTGCCTATTCAAATACAGAGACATGCAAACAGGCAGAATACAGCGCTGCAGTAGGCAACGCCTATATACACTGCACATCAAAGACGATGGTATAATCATGCCTATTCAAATACAGAGACATGTAAACAGGCAGAATGCAGCGTTGCCGTAGGGAATGCCTATATACACTGAAACGCCAAAGACGATGGTATAGGCACGCCTATTCAAATACAGAGACATGTAAACAGGCAGAATACAGCGCTGCGGTAGGGAACGCCTATATACACTGAAGCGCCAAAGACGATGGTATAGGCATGCCTATTCAAATACAGAGACATGTAAACAGGCAGAATACAGCGCTGCAGTAGGCAACGCCTACATACACTGAAACGTCAAAAACGATGGTATAGGCATGACTATTCAAATACAAAGACATGTAAACAGGTAGAATACAGCGCTGCAGTAGGCAACGCTTATATACACTGAAACGTCAAAGACGATGGTATAGGCATGCCTATTCAAATACAGAGACTTTTAAACAGGCAGAATACAGCGCTGTGGTACGGAACGCCTATATACACTGAAACGCCAAAGACGAAGGTATAGGCATGCCTATTCAGATACAGAGACATGTAAACAGGCAGAATACAGCGCTGCAGTAGGCAACGCCTACATACCCTGGAACGCCAAAAACGATGGTATAGGCATGACTATTCAAATACAAAGACATGTAAACAGGCAGAATACAGCACTGCGGTAAGCAACGCTTATATACACTGAAACGTCAAAGACGATGGTATAGTCATGCCTATTCAAATACAGAGACTTGTAAACAGGCAGAATACAGCGCTGCGGTAGGGAACGCCTATATACACTGAAACGCCAAAGACGAAGGTATAGGCATGCCTATTCAAATACAGAGACATGTAAACAGGCAGAATACAGCGCTGCAGTAGGCAACGCCTACATACACTGAAACGCCAAAAACGATGGTATAGGCATGACTATTCAAACACAAAGGCAGGTAAACAGGCAGAATACAGCGCTGCAGTAGGCAACGCTTATATACACTGAAACGTCAAAGACGATGGTATAGGCATGCCTATTCAAATACAGAGACTCGTAAACAGGCAGAATACAGCGCTGCGGTAGGGAACGCCTATATACACTGAAACGCCAAAGACGATGGTATAGGCAAGCCTATTCAAATACAGAGACATGTAAACAGGCAGAAGACAGTGCTGCGGTAGGGAACGCCTATATACACTGAAACGCCAAAGACGATCGTATAGCCATGCCTATTCAAATACAGAGACACGTAAACAGGTAGAATACAGCGCTGCAGTAGGCAACGCCTATATACACTGAAACGCCAAAGACGATGGTATAGGCATGCCTATTCAAATACAGAGACATGTAAACACACAGAATACAGCGCTGCGGTAGGGAACGCCTATACACACTGAAATGGCAATGACGATGGTATAGCCATGCCTATTCAAATACAGAGACATGTAAACAGGCAGAATACAGCACTGCAGTAGGCACTGAAGCGTCAAAGACGATGGTATAGGCATGCCTATTCAAATACAGAGACATGTAAACAGGCAGAATACAGCGCTTCAATAGGCACTGAAACGTCAAAGACGATGGTATAGGGATGCCTATTCAAATACAGAGACATGAAAACAGGCAGAATACAGCGCTGCAGTAAGAAACGCCTATATACACTGAATCGCCAAAGACGAAGGTATAGGCGTGCCTATTCAAATACAGAGACATGTAAACAGGCAGAATACATCGCTGCAGTGGGCGTTGCCTATATACACTGAAACGTCGAAGACCATGGTATAGGCATGCCTATTCAAATACAGAGACATGTAAACAGGCAGAATACGGCGCTGCAGTAGGCAACGCCTATATACACTGAAACGCCAAAGACGATGGTATAGGCACGCCTATTCAAATACAGAGACATGTAAACAGGCAGAATACAGCGCTGCGGTAGGGAACGCCTATATACACTGAAACGTCAAAGACGATGGTATAGGCATGCCTATTCAAATACAGAGACATGTAAACAGACAGAATACAGCGCTGCGGTAGGGAACTCCTATACACACTGAAATGGCAATGACGATGGTATAGCCATGCCTATTCAAATACAGAGACATGTAAACAGGCAGAATACAGCACTGCAGTAGGCACTGAAACGTCAAAGACGATGGTATAGGCATGCCTATTCAAATACAGAGACATGTAAACAGGCAGAATACAGCGCTGCAATAGGCACTGAAACGTCAAAGACGATGGTATAGGGATCCCTATTCAAATACAGAGACATGAAAACAGGCAGAATACAGCGCTGCAGTAAGAAACGCCTATATACACTGAAACGCCAAAGGCGAAGGTATAGGCGTGCCTATTCAAATACAGAGACATGTAAGCAGGCAGAATACATCGCTGCAGTGGGCGTTGCCTATATACACTGAAACGTCGAAGACGATGGTATAGGCATGCCTATTCAAATGCAGAGACATGTAAACAGGCAGAATACAGCACTGCAGTGGGCGTTGCCTATATACACTGAAACGTCGAAGACGATGGTATAGGCATGCCTATTCAAATACAGAGACATGTAAACAGGCAGAATACGGCGCTACAGTAGGCAACGCCTATATACACTGAAACGCCAAAGACGATGGTATAGGCACGCCTATTCAAATACAGAGACATGTAAACAGGCAGAATACATCGCTGCAGTGGGCGTTGCCTATATACACTGAAACGTCGAAGACGATGGTATAGGCATGCCTATTCAAATACAGAGACATGTAAACAGACAGAATACAGCGCTGCGGTAGGGAACGCCTATACACACTGAAATGGCAATGACGATGGTATAGCCATGCCTATTCAAATACAGAGACATGTAAACAGGCAGAATACAGCACTGCAGTAGGCACTGAAACGTCAAAGACGATGGTATAGGCATGCCTATTCAAATACAGAGACATGTAAACAGGCAGAATACAGCGCTGCAATAGGCACTGAAACGTCAAAGACGATGGTATAGGCATGCCTATTCAAATACAGAGACATGTAAACAGGCAGAATACAGCGCTGCAATAGGCACTGAAACGTCAAAGACGATGGTATAGGGATCCCTATTCAAATACAGAGACATGAAAACAGGCAGAACACAGCGCTGCAGTAAGAAACGCCTATGTACACTGAAACGCCAAAGACGAAGGTATAGGCGTGCCTATTCAAATACAGAGACATGTAAGCAGGCAGAATACATCGCTGCAGTGGGCGTTGCCTATATACACTGAAACGCCAAAGACGATGGTATAGGCACGCCTATTCAAATACAGAGACATGTAAACAGGCAGAATACAGCGCTGCGGTAGGGAACGCCTATATACACTGAAACGTCAAAGACGATGGTATAGGCATGCCTATTCAAATACAGAGACATGTAAACAGACAGAATACAGCGCTGCAGTAGGGAACACCTATACACACTGAAATGGCAATGACGATGGTATAGCCATGCCTATTCAAATACAGAGACATGTAAACAGGCAGAATACAGCACTGCAGTAGGCACTGAAACGTCAAAGACGATGGTATAGGCATGCCTATTCAAATACAGAGACATGTAAACAGGCAGAATACAGCGCTGCAATAGGCACTGAAACGTCAAAGACGATGGTATAGGCATGCCTATTCAAATACAGAGACATGTAAACAGGCAGAATACAGCGCTGCAATAGGCACTGAAACGTCAAAGACGATGGTATAGGGATCCCTATTCAAATACAGAGACATGAAAACAGGCAGAATACAGCGCTGCAGTAAGAAACGCCTATATACACTGAAACGCCAAAGACGAAGGTATAGGCGTGCCTATTCAAATACAGAGACATGTAAGCAGGCAGAATACATCGCTGCAGTGGGCGTTGCCTATATACACTGAAACGTCGAAGACGATGGTATAGGCATGCCTATTCAAATGCAGAGACATGTAAACAGGCAGAATACGGCGCTGCAGTAGGCAACGCCTATATACACTGAAACGCCAAAGGCGATGGTATAGGCACGCCTATTCAAATTCAGAGACATGTAAACAGGCAGAATACAGCGCTGCGGTAGGGAACGCCTATATACACTGAAACGTCAAAGACGATGGTATAGGCATGCCTACTCAAATACAGAGACATGTAAACAGGTAGAATACAGCGCTGCGGTAGGGAACGCCTATATACACTGAAACGCCAAAGACGATGGTATAGCCATGCCTATTCAAATACAGAGACATGTAATCAGGTAGAATACAGCGCTGCAGTGGGGAACGCCTATATACACTGAAACGCCAAAGACGATGGTATAGGCATGCCTATTCAAATACAGAGACATGTTAACAGGCAGAATACAGCGCTGCAGTAGGTAACGCCTACATACACTGAAACGCCAAAGACGATGGTATAGGCATGACTATTCAAATACAAAGACATGTAAACAGGCAGAATACAGCGCTGCAGTAGGCAACGCTTATATACACTGAAACGTCAAAGACGATGGTATAGCCATGCCTATTCAAATACCGAGACTTGTAAACAGGCAGAATACAGCGCTGCGGTAGGGAACGCCTATATACACTGAAACGCCAAAGACGATGGTATAGGCTTTGCCTATTCAAATACAGAGACATGCAAACAGGCAGAATACAGCGCTGCAGTAGGCAACGCCTATATACACTGCACATCAAAGACGATGGTATAATCATGCCTATTCAATTACAGAGACATGTAAACAGGCAGAATGCAGCATTGCCGTAGGGAACGCCTATATACACTGAAACGCCAAAGACGATGGTATAGGCACGCCTATTCAAATACAGAGAAATGTAAACAGGCAGAATACAGCGCTGCGGTAGGGAACGCCTATATACACTGAAGCGCCAAAGACGATGGTATAGGCATGCCTATTCAAATACAGAGACATGTAAACAGGCAGAATACAGCGCTGCAGTAGGCAACGCCTACATACACTGAAACGCCAAAAACGATGGTATAGGCATGACTATTCAAATACAAAGACATGTGAACAGGCAGAATACAGCACTGCGGTAGGCAACGCTTATATACACTGAAACGTCAAAGACGATGGTATAGGCATGCCTAGTGAAATACAGAGACTTGTAAACAGGCAGAATACAGCGCTGCAGTAGGGAACGCCTATATACACTGAAACGCCAAAGACGATGGTATAGGCATGCCTATTCAAATACAGAGACATGTTAACAGGCAGAATACAGCGCTGCAGTAGGTAACGCCTACATACACTGAAACCCCAAAAACGATGGTATAGGCATGCCTATTCAAATACAGAGACATGTAAACAGGCAGAATACAGCGCTGCAGTAGGCAACGCCTACATACACTGAAACGCCAAAAACGATGGTATAAGCATGACTATTCAAACACAAAGACATGAAAACAGGCAGAATATAGCGCTGCGGTAGGCAACGCTTGTATACACTGAAACGTCAAAGACGATGGTATAGGCATGCCTATTCAAATACAGAGACTTGTAAACAGGCAGAATACTGCGCTGCGGTAGGGAACGCCTATATACACTGAAACGCCAAAGACGATGGTATAGGCATGCCTATTCAAATACAGAGACATGCAAACAGGCAGAATACAGCGCTGCAGTAGGCAACGCCTATATACACTGTACATCAAAGACGATGGTATAGGCATGCCTATTCAAATACAGAGACATGTAAACAGGCAGAATAGAGCGCTGCCGTAGGGAACGCCTATATACACTGAAACGCCAAAGACGATAGTATAGCCATGCCTATTCAAATACAGAGATATATTGACAGCCAGAATACGGCGCTGTGGTCGATAACGCCTAAATACACTGATACGCCAAAGACGCTGGCATAGGCATGCCTGTGCAAATACAGAGATATTGTTAGATCGGTTACTGCTGCTATAATGGCAGGTTATTAAGGTTTAAGTTTGAACGTGGTGTTATAATCGGCGCACGAACGATGGGGTCACAGCATCTCCAAGGTACTGATGAAGTGAGGATTTTCCCATACGGCAATTCCACGAGGGTGCCGTGAATATCGCCGGCCTGTGTGGCCGTGCGGTTCTAGGCGCTTCAGTCTGGAACCGCGTGACCGCTACGGTCGCAGTTTCGAATCCTGCTTCGGGCTTGGGTGTGTGTGATGTCCTTAGGTTAGTTAGGTTTAAGTAGTTCTAAGTTCTAGGGGACCGATGTCCTCAGATGTTAAGTCCCATAGTGCTTAGAGCCATTTGAACCATTTGAACTAGGTTCTTCACTGATCTCCACGGTGAATTGTGTGTTTTTGTATTGTGAGTTTAGATGATTTAGTAATGTATAAAGCTGTCTTTTGATACCAGTCCACAGACACAGTACATCATCTGTATATTTGTACGAATATTTGATATCACTGAGAGGCTCTCTGAATAGGAATTATTTTTTGAAATGGTCCATCAAAAATTCAGCAAATAGAGGACTGAGGGAAGACTCAGTTGCCAATACCTCTAGTTGTCTGCATAGAGTACCTTCCAATTGGAAATAATTTTGTAGTAAATATGGCCGGGTGGCCGGTCTTATGTCTTCTGCTTGTACAGGGTGACACCTGCTCTGTATACCGAGCGAGGTGGCGCAGTGGTTAGCACACTGGACTTTCATTCGGGAGGACGACGGTTCAATCCCGGGTCCGGCCATCCTGATTTAGGTTTTCCGTGATTTCCCTAAATCGCTTCAGGCAAATGCCGGGATGGTTCCTTAGAAAGGGCACGGCCGATTTCTTTCCCCATCCTTCCCTAATCCGAGCTTGTGCTCCGTCTCTAATGACCTCGTTGTCGACGGGACGTTAAACAGTCATCTCCTCCTCTCCTTTTCCTCTGCACTGTATCGTAGTTCTGTCAGAATAGCGAGGCATTCTTCGACCTGGTGCACACCATTCTGTACAAATGGATTTATCTGTCTGGTTAGCTAAGAGCTAGTGTTTCTTGCGGACGCTAGTCAGTTGTTTCCTGGAGATGGTCCAGTAAGCCTAAAAACAGTGAGAAATAAACGAAAATCAGTAGAACAACAACACTTCAATTGTTATTCAACCTTAAATATGTAATTGTTCTACCAAGAAGTAACGGAAGAATCCATAAATAACATTACACTTCAGTTGTAGAGTACATTTTGAGATATCCTGTATTTGAAAAAATAAAACAAGTATGTATGTTTTAGAATTATTAAGAAGATCGTTGACGTTGATAGTATTAAACACAGACAAAGTCACAGCTGTCTTTTTTTACAAAAAATGTGGGATGTTGAGACGGAAATGTAAGATGTGGAATATTAACAAGTTAGAGTGGTTGGGATGTAGGGTAGCTGCAACGTACAGTGGTTTGTGCGACAGTATGGAGAGTGAATAAGAGGGAAATGGGGGTACGGAGTTGTGACGGGCAAAAGGGTAGGGAGATGGGGGTTAATTCCGATGAGAGAGACAGATGTCGCGGCGGATTTCGTGGTCTGGAGTCTATAGCCTGTCCTAGTTTCGTTGACAGGGGCAATGAAATATACGAACGTATAGAGAGGATCGGAAAGTACGTTCGTGTGGGCGCGGAAGGTTTTCAGGTCTATAAATTATAGGAGAAGGTTGTGGGACTCGAGCTGGTGACTGTCCAGGACGTGTGAGGGCGCTAAAATGTGGTCGTGGGGGATGAAAGCTTGTGAAGGATTGGGGAATGTAAGTGAAACCGAGGTGGAGTGCTTGCAAATCCAGGATCGGAAGGTAATTCATTGTGAGCTCTGTGTTGAATGGTTAAGTGGAGTTTCCACGTCAGTTTGTAGTAAAATGTTAGTCCGAGGTATTTTTGTGTTTTAGTTGATTGAATAGTACAGCCGTAAATGGTCTGTTGAAGCTTAAACAGCGCGGACGAGAGGCAGTCAAGAAACACAATGGTGTCAACTATCAGCTTGTCGTGGCCTTTTGGCGAACATGATTAGTGAACAGAAATGTGAAAGTGTAAACCCAGTAGGTCAGGCAGCTAAACCGAAAGAGGATTTTGATCCTCAAAACAACTAGCGACCTATCTTTCAAGGATCTATAGTGAAAGACTGCTACGCCCGGCTGATTTCCACAAAGAAGGGTGTATCTTTAATTCTTGTCAATCAGTCAGAAAACGTAATAAACGAACTTATTGGGACCCTTCATATATTCACATCCCACAACCCACTGTTAAGGGCGCGACAGAGAAGGCTTGGTTCCCTCTCTTGCTTCATTTACTAACAAAGGAACGGAAAAAGAGAGTTTGACCTCCTAATATTTCTTATCTCGAAACTATTGCCATTTATTGAAGCAAGCATATTTGTTAATCCCGCTGGTAATAAATAATGCTGCAATTTCTTAAATTATTTAGGCAGCATTTATCAGTCCGACGAATATGTTTCATCTCAAACGTTAGAGCAGCATACATTAATCGTTCACACGAAATTTTTCTTAGAGGTCTGCATCGTACTTTTGGAACACGCTCATAGGTCTCTTCATTCTTGAGCTCTCCTAACAATTAAAGTTATGTTTTCATTTCAACTCGTGTCACTTTGCATTATGGATGTGACTACAGACAGCGCTGTATTACTGAACTGTTCGTAATCTTTAGTTAAAATCGTTAATACGCTTCTCTGTACGTTTAACCATAATTCGATGCTGAAAATGAGAATTTTTTTGTTGTTGATAGGACTGGACACAACGACAATATCTTTGTCTAAGAGCACGGACAATAAACACTCTTACTGTGTTGCTCAGTATATCGGAAAGGTCATTTCCATAACTTTAAATACAAACGAGCCTTAAACGTTTTCTCGTGATAAGTGCAACGATAATTACGCGTAGCCTGCCGAAATGGCCGAGCGGTTCTAGGCGCTTCAGTCTGGAACCGTGTGACCGCTACGGTCGCATGTTCGAATCCTGCCTCGGGCATGGATGTGTTCGATGTCCTTAGGTTAGTTAGGTTTAAGTAGTTCTAAGTTCTAGGGGACTGATGACCTCAGATGTTAAGTCCCATAGTGCTCAGAGCCATTTGAACCATTTTTAATTACGCGTGTGTGAAAACTGACCTTATAAGGTAATACACAGTCGATTGTACAGGGTGACAATTATTGAACTATATGAAGAAAACGTAAATTAGTTACAAACTACGGCGTGAACACACTTTTTTCAGTATGTAAACGTCACTACAGATATTCGGATTTAGGTAGTAACATGTTTGATATGCCTACCACGATTGGCGATGATGCGCAGACGAATAGCGAAATTCTGTATGACCCGCTGAAGTGTCGGAACATCGATGCTGTCGATGACCTCCTGAATGGTTGTTTTCAGCTCAGCAGTGGTTTTGGGGTTATTGCTGTACACCTTGTCTTTAATATAGCCCCATAAAAAGGGGTCGCATGTATTCATATCAGAAGAATATGGTGGCCAATCGAGACCCATGCCAGGGTCCTCTGGTTACCACAGAGCCAAAATGCAGTCCCCAAAGCGCTCCTCCAGGACATCAAACACTCTCCTGCTTCGACAGCGTCGAACGCCGTCTTTATGAATCACATCTTGTCGAAATTTGGGTCACTTTGGATAATGGGGATGAAATCATCTTCCAAAACGTTCACATACTCTTCAGTAGTCCCCATGCCATCAAGGAATATCGCACCGATTATTGCACACCACACAGTCACCCGTTGAGGGTGATGAAACTTCTCGATCGCGAAATGCGGATTTTCAGTCTCGCAAATGCGCCAATTATGCTTATTGACGAACCCATCCAAATGAAAGTGGCCGACACTGACAAGGTGTGTGTGCATGTGCATACTAATTCCCATCATGCCCCGCGGCCAACCGTGCTGTTTGAACGTCCTAACGCAAATCGTTCAAAAGTTATGACGATTTTATTTTACTTTGACATAGCCGTATTCCTAATAATCCATGCCGTGTGGGTCCGTAATTTTTTATGAGCCGACGGTGACGAACCCGCATCGAATCTTTTCGTATGTCTGAGAAACACGATATCTGCAGGTGCACCGAAGTCTATACTTTGCAGGACTTCGTGTTTTAAGATAGTGACGTATGTTCGACACATGTGATTTACTCTAAAACTGTGTCACTTTCAAGAAGAAACTTCTCCTCCATAAAGGAAGCTGCCATATGCCAACAAAAAGCAAGCAGATTGTATTATCCGCATATTCCTTCGGTTACATAATATTAATTTGTAAAGAAATGGGGCATTTAGTTTCTGTGAATACCAGAGTTCGTAAAGAAATGCAGCAATTTACTCACTGCAACGCTCATTCTCCTGAGAACGTAGGAATGCTCTTAGAGATCACAACGTTGTTCTCATCCTGTATTTGTGTCGACACCAGTTTCGTACCCGTAAAGACGTGGCACTCGCATTAGAGACGTTCACCGACAGGCTATTTAGCTCCGCAGAACGACCTTTAAAGACAAGTTACAAGTGTCTATGGTGTGAGCGTATGCGCTGCAGTAAGAGCATTATAACGCTGCCTTGAGAGTTTGTGTCGTCTTTGTGGAAGGAAGGAAGTTAACCTGGTTAACCTAAGAAAGATGGAGGGGCTAACCTCGCGTCGACGACGAGGTCGTTAGGGACGGAGAACAAGCTTGTATTCGACAAAGAAAGAAAACGAAACTGTCCATTTCCTTTTCAAAGGTACTATCCAAGCCTTCGCCTGAAGCGATTTAGAGAAACACATTTGTCTCATAACATCAGGTTGCTTACAGCTCTAATGAGACCTAGCTAATCAAAATGCCGCTATGCATAGAGCAGCTTCTGTTATCAACTTACCAATAAATTTTGCACCCACGTTATGCGGTAACGACATTCTCATTGAACAGATTGGCCGAACGTGTTGTGGGAGACACCACTTGAGGACAGTGAACGAAATATTAATTATTCTTTGGCAAAACGGCTGAGTTGTTTGTAATCATTTATTATTTGTTTATAGTGTTCTTGACAGAGCAGTTTATCGGTTGTGAAGTTAGTCTTCGCTTGTCAACAAGAGTAATAAAAAGAGTTACTCTTCAGCATTCGGTAGTGTCTTTATCTACAGGCTTTATTATGAGTTGCGTCTATAAAATGGTGAGCCCAGAAACAGGAAAGAGGCAACAAATACCGGGTGGTTATAATTAAACTTTCCCTATTTAACATGACATGGAAATTAATTACCTTTACGAGTACCAAACTTGGTAGCATTAATATCAAGGACATGGGAAGATAAATAATGCAGAATCAATTCAATTTAAAGACTTTAAAATGTGCTGCTACGGAACATCATACCATTACGTACCAGTACCATTACTGCTACAAAAGGGGTTCAGTATAACGCCCATCAGGATCCAGAAGAGTATGAAGGCGCAGGATTGCATTCTGCACAGCAGAGCGAAGCAAGTCCGTAGGTATGCTGCCTACTTCTCTTGATACGCTGCTCTTCAGACCAGTACACGTGTGAAGTTCCCCTGGTAAAACCTGTCCTTCAATGTAGTGAGATCCAAGCATTTGGAAACGATCGGCTGATAATTCGATCGTTTCCATGTGTATTTCGTAGAAGCAGGTCACCTTCACGAGCGATGTGCGGTGGGGCCCCATCTTGCATGAAAACTGTTGACTTCAATGTGTCTCTCTCCTATAGGCCAGGAATGACATGTGGCAAAGCATATCGCAGTAACGATGGCCAGTCAAATGGTTCAAATGGCTCTGAGCACTATGGGACTCAACTGCTGAGGTCATTAGTCCCCTAGAACTTAGAACTAGTTAAACCTAACTAATCTAAGGACATCACAAACATCCATGCCCGAGGCAGGATTCGAACCTGCGACCGTAGCGGTCTTGCGGTTCCAGACTGCAGCGCCTTTAACCGCACGGCCACTTCGGCCGGCGCTGGCCAGTCACACTGGACGTCTTTGGACCTTGAGGGCAAACCTATTAAAAAAAAATAAAAATGGGCCAATGATGAACGTAGCCGTGAAACCACAGCATACGGTGACACGTTCACCAAAACGTCGTAGTGCAAGCTCCTGCACGATACGGACTTTGTACGCATACCATTTGAGAACAGTGCGAAGCACCTTCCGTACAGTGGACCACAACTGTCGTGACACAGCACACTGTCTCATGATCGGGAATTGCGCGCAGCGTTGTCTGCCGTAGCATCAGCGATTTGATTAACCACCTGTGGTGCAGCCGATCGTCGGCCTCTTCCCGGAGGGACGCCCAGTCCTCCAGTTGATTCGCACGTCTTTATCATGCTCCGCAGAGCAGGTGGAGAAAGCCGTAGTCCTTTCAGCCGGTGATATTCGCGAAGTGCAGCTGCAGCATCACTGTTTTTTTGATAATAGAGATTCACCAAAAATGCCCTGCTCCTTTTATCCCAGCTCATGTCGACCCATCAACAAGTGCACTGCGACTGGTAAGGTGTGTGTGACTATGAATCACGATGATTGATCACAGCACAAGGTGGCCATAGTTCGAACTGGACAATGCACTATGAGGCATGGAAATCGTGCAGCCCATACTCTGGACAATAATGCTACCAAGTTTGGTACTTGTACGGTAACTACACTCCTGGAAATGGAAAAAAGAACACATTGACACCGGTGTGTCAGACCCACCATACTTGCTCCGGACACTGCGAGAGGGCTGTACAAGCAATGATCACACGCACGGCACAGCGGACACACCAGGAACCGCGGTGTTGGCCGTCGAATGGCGCTAGCTGCGCAGCATTTGTGCACCGCCGCCGTCAGTGTCAGCCAGTTTGCCGTGGCATACGGAGCTCCATCGCAGTCTTTAACACTGGTAGCATGCCGCGACAGCGTGGACGTGAACCGTATGTGCAGTTGACGGACTTTGAGCGAGGGCGTATAGTGGGCATGCGGGAGGCCGGGTGGACGTACCGCCGAATTGCTCAACACGTGGGGCGTGAGGTCTCCACAGTACATCGATGTTGTCGCCAGTGGTCGGCGGAAGGTGCACGTGCCCGTCGACCTGGGACCGGACCGCAGCGACGCACGGATGCACGCCAAGACCGTAGGATCCTACGCAGTGCCATAGGGGACCGCACCGCCACTTCCCAGCAAATTAGGGACACTGTTGCTCCTGGGGTATCGGCGAGGACCATTCGCAACCGTCTCCATGAAGCTGGGCTACGGTCCCGCACACCGTTAGGCCGTCTTCCGCTCACGCCCCAACATCGTGCAGCCCGCCTCCAGTGGTGTCGCGACAGGCGTGAATGGAGGGACGAATGGAGACGTGTCGTCTTCAGCGATGAGAGTCGCTTCTGCCTTGGTGCCAATGATGGTCGTATGCGTGTTTGGCGCCGTGCAGGTGAGCGCCACAATCAGGACTGCATACTACCGAGGCACACAGGGCCAACACCCGGCATCATGGTGTGGGGAGCGATCTCCTACACTGGCCGTACACCACTGGTGATCGTCGAGGGGACACTGAATAGTGCACGGTACATCCAAACCGTCATCGAACCTATCGTTCTACCATTCCTAGACCGGCAAGGGAACTTGCTGTTCCAACAGGACAATGCACGTCCGCATGTATCCCGTGCCACCCAACGTGCTCTAGAAGGTGTAAGTCAACTACCCTGGCCAGCAAGATCTCCGGATCTGTCCCCCATTGAGCATGTTTGGGACTGGATGAAGCGTCGTCTCACGCGGTCTGCACGTCCAGCACGAACGCTGGTCCAACTGAGGCGCCAGGTGGAAATGGCATGGCAAGCTGTTCCACAGGACTACATCCAGCATCTCTACGATCGTCTCCATGGGAGAATAGCAGCCTGCATTGCTGCGAAAGGTGGATATACACTGTACTAGTGCCGACATTGTGCATGCTCTGTTGCCTGTGTCTATATGCCTGTGGTTCTGTCAGTGTGATCATGTGATGTATCTGACCCCAGGAATGTGTCAATAAAGTTTCCCCTTCCTGGGACAATGAATTCACGGTGTTCTTATTTCAATTTCCAGGAGTGTAGTTTCTGGGTTATAACGTGTTAAGTAGGAGAAGTTTAATTATAATCACCCGGTACAACTACAGCGCATAGCGAGGCGGTGACTTCGCATTAAGACGACATACAAGATCAAATGGAGAAACAGCTTTCACGCTTACAAGAAGAGCTACAAAGGCAGATTAAGGAAAGACAAGCGTGAAATGCGTCACGTAACGACGGGGAAGTGCGTAGAGATTGAGTCAGTATACAGGGTGATTTTTTCCACCGCGTACAAACTCTAGGAATTGATCGATGAGAGGATACGGGACAAAAAAGGTCTAATGAACTCATGTCCGGAAATGCATGGTTTCCATGCTAGAGCCCATTTATTCAATCATACACTGTTACAACGACTGCGGTCTAATACGCGCTGTACCATGCAGCCACAGTTACAATATGTGTTGAAAATGGTTTCCATGTGCCTCAACACATGCATTTACGGGCCGTAGCATGTTCTGTCTCAGACGTTCACAACAGAGAGGCTGCATCCCAACAGTGTCAAAGGCAGCACAAATACGCTGCCCCATTGTTTTCACGTCTGGAATGGGCTCTGCATACACGATACTTTTGAGATGGCCCCTAATCAGAAATCGCACGGGTTGAGATCCGGTGAACGAGCAGGCTTTGCAACTGGATCGCCGCGTCCGATCCATCGACCAGGGAAGACACGAGTAAGTGCGTATGGAATTTAACGGCGAAGTGGGCTGGAGCACCACCATGTAGCAGCCACATAACCCATCGAATCGTCAACGGTACTTCTTCAAGCAAGAGAGGCAAAGTCACCCGCAAAAAACGCCGTTAGTTCCGACCTGTTAGCCGACTTCGAAGGAAGACTGGTCCCAAAGTACGGTCGTCAATTATCCGGCTCACATATTCCGGCTGTACCGATGCTGATGATTCGCTGTCACCATACCACTGGTGTTCTGCATACTATTCCACAGACGACTGTTATGAAAGTTGAAGATACCACTCCGCGTAAAGGTGGCTTCATCTGTGAATAGGATGGATGACACAAATCCCGGAGTCATGGTTCCTTGTGAAGAAACCAGTGACAAAACTGCTCGCGATGTGGAAAGTGTGTCACTAATAAGCCCTCCACGCGTTGTCAGTGATACGAATAGTAACAGTTGTCATGGAGAATTTTCCTCACGGTCGTCTGGCTTACCCTGTACTGGCGGGCCAACTGCCTGGTGTTGACACGGCGGTCGCCTTCCGCAGTTGTTAATCACATTTTCCTCGAAGTCTGGTGTCCGAACATTTCGGGAACTTCCTTCATGATTTCCTGTTTCTTGAAACGACCTCGTTTCAGACAAACGGCGAAACACTGTTGGAAACACTGAATGCCGTGATTATTGTCAGGGGGATAGGTCTCCTGATACAACCTTGCTACCCACCGCCCGTTGCCATTTGCCTTTCCGTAAGTACAATAAATACCATGGCGGTAACCTCTTGATTCGAATACGAAACCATTGTTTACAACGCTGTGTCACATCCACTACAAGGTGAGTCAACCAGAGAAGTGAATCAGACACAACATTACCAATTACTATGGCTGGAGAGGGCGCTCGGGCATGACGTATGAGGAACAGTACCACTCTCTAGGAGGAAACCATGCATACTGTAGCAGTGGCTGCATGGTACAGCGTGTATTAGACCGCAGTCTCCGTAACAAAGTATAATATGGTTGAATAAATGGTCTGTAGCATGGAAACCATCCATTTCCGGAGCAATCCCTAGAGTTTGTACACGGTGGAAAAAATATGGAGGATGTGGGAAGTGCAAAGTCTAACGAGGCTGACGAAGCAACAATGAAAACGCAAGTGCCAAAGTCCCTACCGGAAGGGCCTGAACTTTGGTTCGCATTGTTAGATTAGCGTTTACACAGAACCAAGTCACGAACGACGATATGAGGTATGTGGTGGCAGTTGGTTGGTTTAAAAGAGGGGGGGGGGCCCAACTGCTAGGTCATTGGTCCCTCGTTCCGATTAAATAATTCCACAAGAGTGGGAGTAAAACAAACGAGACACACAAAACAAAGCTGGAAGAAAGGAAAAAGTGGTGGCAGTCAATAGCCTTAATGCACGAGTAGTGGAGACGTTGAGGACGTCACGTCCTACACACGAGCGTTATCGACACTTGTCAGACATGTGGTTCACGCATGGAAAAGTCGTTAGACCAACGGATGTAGCAGGTCCTACAGTTCGAACGTGTCAAAGATAACAAGCCTTCGGAATTCTGGCGACATCTCAGAAACACAGTGGAGGAAGCAGCGATGTCGGATGAGACTCTTCGGCTCGTGTGGTTCACGCAACTGCCGCTGCCAGAGAAGACGTAAGCAGTCTCTTGTGGGAAAGACGACATTAATTCTGTGCTGACAGTAGCTAAGAGGGTGCACGCAGTAGTAGGGGAGGCTTGGCGATAAAACAGGAAGCCGACTACGGCTACACAGGTGAGACTGCAACTATACGACAGGAATCGAGGAAGTCCCTCGACGACCTGCTCCACGGTTTGAAGTCACAACTGAAAACAATTAAAAAGCAATTATCGGCGCTAGCGTTGAACAAACCAGACAATGATCGAGGTGTTAAAATGGTAGGGCATACGTCGGTACAATGGAGACAAGGTCCTGAAGGGACGAAGGTAGAGTTTGCTGCTATCACAAAAGGTTCGGCATGTGGGCACGAGATGCACATAGCCCTGCACATTCCCAAATTACTGCAGCGGCCTGCACAAATACACGAGAGAGCTCGAGTAGTAACAAGGAGACAGGCATTACGGCAACCGACAGAGGTGGTGGAGTGATCGAAGGCAACCGGGGTGCAGCACTCACGATCAGCCCAGTCATTCGAGGGACTTACGTGTGCATACGCAAACGTCTAAGCAAGCTTGTCCGCTTACGTTGTCATATCACTTATACCTGACAGATATCGTTGCTAGATGGTCCATTCTGGCTGGGACGTTAGCGCACTTTCAGTGGAGCAGAAACAGGAGAGACCGTAGGCGCATCACTCCACTTAACTGCTGCTAACATTTCGCCCATCGGGACGTATGGAGAACAAGAGGCGACAGTGGATACTGAATTCGGTAAGAATTTTAAATGGTGATTCGTGCTGGCTGGTGTGCACGAACCGATCCTTGGGCAGATTTCAGCTGCCAACAAGAGCGGGGTTGCAGCTGAGCTCAGTGTAAGTTTGGTGGAGAAGTGAAGTAGTGGCGGACACATAGGCAGAATTGCCAGCAACGCCGTAACGCTACTGGAAGAAGCAGTCACACAGGAGATGAAGCAGGAGATGCAAAGTAATGGACAGAAGGTAGTACATGCCACCGTGCAACATATGGAGCCTACTGCGGGCCAATCGGCATCCCAACAGCCCAGAAGACCAGGATCCAATCGGTTTGCTGAGGCAAAAGTGGAGTGTGACAGCAAGTTGCAGGCAGGAATCGTACAAAGGTCGGATAGCATCGCCACTCCACCTCGTTAGAAAGAGCGATGGCACGATGACACCCTGTAAGGATTTCCGCCTGACTGCTGTCCTGTGCCCAACTTGTGCCATTTTACGAATGTTATAGCTGGGGCGCGGTATTCTGCAAAAAAGAGTATAACCAGGTTCCGGTCGCTGAAGAAAACATTCCCAAAACAGCCACGATAAAAACTTTCGAATGATCTGAACACTTCACCGACAGCGGTAGCCGAGCGGTTCTAGGCGCTTCAGTCCGGAACTGCTACGGTCGCAGGTTCGAATCCTGCCTCGGGCACGGATGTGTGTGATGTCGTTAGGTTAGTTAGGTTTAAGTAGTTCTAAGTTCCAGGGGACTGATGATCTCAGATGTTGTCCGTGTCCATATCACAACTACACACATCAATCACCTCGGTTCCCAGAACTCCTGAAGATAGACGATGACTGCGGATATTGTATCACAGACACAGTCGCTTTGACTGTTCAGAGATGTCACTAAACACACCCAAAGGTGTAAACAACTGTGCATGAGCAGAGCCTATTAGACGGAGGGGTCCGACAGCCGATCAGTTCCAGTCATTCCACCAGGAAGAAGGTATACGGCTCGTGTTGTCTGTAGTTTAAAAATGCCTAGACGGTCAGTACCGCAGTTCGATCGCGTCCGCATTGTTACTTTGTACCACGAAGGGCTCTCAGCAAGGGATGTGTCCAGGCGTCTCGCAGTGAACCATAGCGATGTTGTTCGGACATGGAGGAGCTACAGAGAGACAGGAACCGTCGATGACATGCCTCGCTCAGGCGGGCCGAGGGCTACTACTGCAGTGGATGACCGCTATCTACGGATTGTGGCTCGGAGGAACCCTCACAGTAACGTCACCATGTTGAATAATGCTTTTCGCGCAGCCACAGAACATCGTGTTACGACTCAAACTGTGCGCATTAGGCTGCTTGATGCGCAACTTCACTCCCGACGTCCAACGCGAGGTCCATCTTTGCAACCACGACACCATGCAGGGCAGTACAGATAGGCCCAAGAACGTGCCGAATGGACCGCTCAGGACTGGCATCACGTTCTCTTCACCGACGAGTGTCGCATGTGCCTTCAACCACACAATCGTAGGAGAAGTGTCTGGAGGTAACCCGATCAGGTTGAACGCCTTAGACACACTGTCCAGCGAGTCAGCAAGGTTGAGGTTCCGTGCTGTTTTGGGGTGGTATAATGTAGGGCCGACGTACGCCGCTAGTGGTAATGGAAGACGCCGTAACGACTGGAAGATACGTGAATGCCATCCCCCCACCGATAGTGCAACCATAACGGCAGCATATTGGCGAGGCATTCGTCTTCATGGACGACAACTCGCGCCCTCATAGTGCACATCTTGTGAATGACTTCCTTCAGGATGATGACATCGCTCGACTAGAGTGGCCAGCATGTTCTCGAGACATGAACCCTATCGAACATTCCTGGGATAGACCGAAAAGGGCTGTTCATGGGCGACGAGACCCACCAACCACTCTGAGGGATCTACACAAAAACGCCGTTGAGGACTGGGACAATCTGGGTCAACTGTGCCTTGATGAACTTGTGGACAGTATGCCACGACGAATACAGGCATGCATCAGTGCAAAAGGGCGTGCAACTGGGTATAAGGGGTACCTGTGTGTACAGCAATCTCGACCACCACCTCTGAAGGTCTCGCTGTATGGTGGTACAACATGGCTGGCTGGTTCAAATGGCTCTGAGCACTATGGGACTTCACATCTATGGTCATCAGTCCCCTAGAACTTAGAACTACTTAAACCTAACTAACCTAAGGACAGCACACAACACCCAGTCATCACGAGACAGAGAAAATCCCTGACCCCGCCGGGAATCGAACCCGGGAACTCGGGCACGGGAAGCGAGAACGCTACCGCAAGACCACGAGCTGCGGACTACAACATGCAGTGTGTGGTTTTCATGAGCAATAAAAAGGGCGAAAATGATGTTTATGTTGATCTCTATTCCAATTTTCTGTACATGTTCCGGAACTCTCGGAACCGAGGAGATGCAAAATTTTTTTTGATATGCGTACTATTCGATAGAGTAAGGAAAGTAATTTCATAAGAGGATGTGTCAGTTGACCAACCAGGGCTTATCATCGCATACTCACGCTCCCCAAATTATTTCGGACTTGCAGAGACTTCTGTTTTTGTAGTTTCTTGAACTGCGTAATACCACGCACATTGACAAGGTCACTGTAATTTAAACACTCCGCTCCTACCCATTTATTTAGCAAAACATGTATATTTAATTGAATGCCCACTCAATGTCACGAGTGTCTTTATCAAGCGTTCTGGGACGCCCTGCCGTTTCCCGATAATTGCTAGATGGTAATGCAAGGATATTAACAGGGGTTAGTTTTTAAGTAGTGTGCGCAGATGACGTACAAAATGCTCGTACACCGAAGTCGGACACAATGACCTGATTTTTAATTTTTTTTAAATTTTGTTTCTTTACTATTAAAATTTTATTAATTTTAATTTTATTTTATTTCGCTTTTAGGTAAGGTATGTGGGTTTTCACATGCAGGCTAGATATTTTGGCCGTTTCAATTTTAATTACTGCATTAGGTGCCCAAAATAGTGTATGATGATCTCACAGCGAATAAACAGGAAATTTCTGCGCTCTGTATGGCACGTAGCACAATGTTTCGCACGAGAGCGCTTTGTAGCAGATATTATATCGTTTGAGTGTAATCCGTAGTTAGAGGAGTATATCAAGCCACCAAACATTTTAGATCAGGATGTTTCAATTTGAAACAATGTTTCGTAGGAGAGCATTTAAGTGCATCTGTAATTGGATTAGTATTTCTAGTTAGTAAATTATGTCAAGCCATAATGTGTGTGGCTGAAGAGTGGCGTGATCATAGGCGCACTATATGAAAAAGGTTGTTCATGCAGCATGTATGAGCAGTAGCACAAAATTGTTTGCGATTACGTAAAATGCTTGAGTATCCGTATTTCAGTATTCATCCTCTGTAATTCACAACAGGACTCGCATGAACAGATACACAGTTTGAGTACAGGATAAAGCGATTTCAAGGTGGTCGCGCATGACGTGACGTAATGCTGATTCGATGCTATGAGACGCTGTTTTTAGTAGGACTATGCAATGTTTTGCTAAACTTATTGGTTATCACATGTGACTGGTTAATAAAGGCACTGCAATGCCCCTTTTTGAATTCGATGCGTCCCTTCGTGAACGCGCACTTGAACATGAAGCGCTTGACTTCTGTTCCAATATGTAACGGGTACGCGTCACATTAGTATTTGTATTTGTGTCATACCTGTACATTTGTTGTTGTCATTCACTGTATTGTTGTCAGGTTTAATGAAGGTGCTTAGACACATCCCAGTTTTAAAACGCAACAAGCCCAATGGCTGCGGATGTGCGCTTGTACGTGAGGCGCGAGGCTAGCGTCGTCGAAAGTTTCTTGATGTTGTTGCCTACGATAACCTCCAGTTTGATTTTGACTTGGTAACAGACATGTATGGATTGTGGCATGCATCCTGCAAACATTTATAGACCTTATGTTGCCACTCAGTGTTTGTTGTTAAGATCAGGTACTATCAGTTCAGGTATGCTTACATTCAAATCATTAATTTCTGTTAAATTGGAACTTTTTATTGTAATACCACTTTTGAATTCACTGTCCACTGACAACTATGTACTGTTTTTATAATCTCAGCAGCAAGGGTTGAAAATGAACCTATAAGGGTTCGAAACTAGTCGCCTAATAAATGCTGCAGCTGTTGGCAGAACCATCAATAAATGTTTTAAAGAAAGCGCATGCAGGCTGGCCAGCACACCAATCATCGTCGTTAATTCGCCGGATGAATTCGATCCGGGGCTGGCGCATCTCCCCGTTCCGGAAGCACGCTTTAACGCGCATGGCTATCCGTGCGGGTGATACGGTGCCTCACTGCAGACTAATAACGAAGATCCTAGCATACGGAGTACGTTCCTAGATATGTAACTCGAAGACTTCAGAAGTAATAGAAACCAGTGCGTTGCTCTCGACGTCTAGCGTTCAGTGACAAGCGTACCGTCAGGAGTGCCCCAGGGAAGTGTGATAGGGCGCTCTTATTCTGTATATACTAGTACATAAATGATCTAACGTATAGAGAGAGCAGCGATCTGCCAATTTTTGGTGGTGATGCTGTATTATAAGGGGGAGTGGCTGTAGAAGGGTACAGAATTACTTAGAATTTCTATTTGACCTGACGAATGGCAGCTTGCTCTAAATGTAGAAAAATTTAGGTTCATGCAGTTCAAAATCGTTCAAATGGCTCTGAGCACTATGGGACTTAACTGCTGAGGTCATCATTCCCTAGAACTTAGAACTACTTAAACCTAACTAACCTAAGGACATCACACACATCCATGCCCGAGGCATGATTCGAACCTGCGGCCGTAGCGGTCGCGCGGTTCCAGACTGTAGCGCCTAGAACCGCTCGGCAACACCGGCCGGCGGTTCATGCAGTTGAGTAGGAAAAACAATCCTGTAATGTTCGAATACAGTATTAGCGATGTGCTGCTCCACACAGTCACGTCGATTATTTATCTCGGCGTAACGTTTCAAAGCGATATGAAATGGAACGAGCATGTAAGAATTGTAGCAGTGCAGGCGAATCGTCGACTTCAGTTTATTAGGATAGTTTTAGGGTAGTGTAGTTCTTCTACCTCTTGGGCGACCCATTCTTGAATAATCCTCGAGTGTTTGGGATCCCCACCAGATCGGATTAAAGGAAGAAATCGAAACAATTCAGCGGTCTGCTGCTAAATTTGTTACCGGCAGATTCGATCAACCGTGTTACGGAGATGCTACGTGAACTCAAATGTGAATTCCTAGAGGGAAGATGTTCTTTTCGCGTAACACTATTGAGAAAATTTAAAGAATGTGCATTAGGAGCTGAATGCAGACCGAGCCTATTGTCGCCAACGTACATTTCGCATAAGGATTGCGAAGATAGGGTAAGAAAAATGAGGCCTTGTGCTGTGGCATTTTCCTCTCGCTCCATTTGTTGATAGAATAGGAAGGAAATGACTATTAGTGCTACATGATGCCCTCCATCATACGCCATACGGTGGCTTGCGGAGTACGGATGTAAATGTAGGGAATCTAAGGAAAATTAGAGCTTAACGACTCGTCGACGACGAGGTCGTTAGAGTCGGGTCACAACCTTGAGGAGGGCAACGATGTGATCGGCTGTGTCCTTTCAAACCAACCACCCGCCATTCGCCTTAAACAATTAGGAAAACAAGAGAAAACTTAAATCTTCATGACCTGAAGTAGATCTTAACTGTCATCTTCTCAACTGCAGTACAATGAGTTAACTACTGTATCACCTCGTTCGGTAGGGAGAACTGCTTCGATGCAGGTGATAAAAGTATCAATGGTCGGAGCGTCTTCAGACAGTGGTAAGCAGATAGCAATCAGCACGGAAAAGCGAAATGTTATTCTCACTACACCCACAATTTTTGTTCTACAGCCTCTTCGGGAATTCCTTGGTCCAGATCTGCATTTGTGGATGTCGGAATTTGGCAAACCATTTACACTTGTTGAGTCTGCCGGAAATCTAACAATAAACTTGACCTGGACTGAATTATCTTCATCTCCTAAAGTCCATCCTCTCAATTTTAAAGATTTACTGTGAATTTGCGACTGGCCATGCCTGAATATCAATTGCATCATGTAAACTAAATTATTTCTACATCTTCCAGTGGGTATTTTGCATACCGACAAACGCTGCCAGAGGAGAAAGAAGTAATAACTTACAAATTTAAAATCACGGGGCTGAACGAGGATCTAACTCGAGAATTTTGGTGTCATAGATTGATACTATATCAACGAGCCGCTACATACTCACAAATTCCACAACTTGCATGATTTCACCCGCAAATCCATTACTACTTCGGGCGTACGGTAGATCTGACTGGAGAGGCTGTTGTCTACCGCCGTTAGACGGTTCACTTGTCACGATAATAGGTCTCCGCTCAGGATCCATCTAGAAGCTAGCACAGATTATTCTGAACATGCGTACAATTAACTATTTATGGTTCTTTTCTATTGCTTAATAAACTGTAAGGGGCAGTGAAATGAAAACGAGACAGATGGAAAGAAAGTAATCAAACTGTTTATTATTAGAAAAGTAGTTGCCATGACTCTCAAAACATTTAACCCACTATGAGAAATACAGTCACTGCCTACATGGAAAAATGTATGTTTGGGCTTACCATGATTTTACACAGGCGTGCACCTCCTCGTCCAAAGTAAATCGACGGCCATGAATGTCTTGCTTCAGGGCTCCAAAAATATGGAAATCGCGTGGACAGAGATCGGGGCTTTATGGAGGATGTGTCAAGTCTTCCCAGCGAAATTTCTGCAGCATTAGCTACATGTGGGCAAGCGTTCATTGCCGTCCGTCAGCATTCCTGGGCATTTGGACTTGATAGAGAGCTTCAATCTTTGCAAAGTGTCCACGTACCGCTGTGCGTTAATTCTGTCTCGTTTTCATTTGACTGTCTCTTATAAATTCAAAATTTCATAAGAGCAGAAAAACCGTCCTGCATTCTGAGTTAGCAGCAGTCTGTGTCCTGAAACGTAATTTAACCTTTACTGGTGCTTGGCAATAACTGTTGATTAAGAGAAGTTTTGGTATAAGAAGTCTGCCTCGATGGCTTAACTATCAGTTGCACTTTAATGAAATTACGTATTTCTCAACTATCCGTGACGCAAAAGTAATTTTCGTATAATATTTTGTTGAGTATTACTTATTTAAAAAAATACTGTACGCGTATGCACTTTCGCTCTCGAGAACAGCACAAATGTTCTGTGCGTGCGTAGCGCTAAACGAACTGGTCCTTGCTTCTACTACGTCAGGTGTATATTAAATGATTGTTGAAATTAATGTTGCCGGTAATCGCCATTAATGATGTGGTATCTTATTCTTTTGTTTTATTTTCACGACGGAGTTTGGAATATAACTAATTTCATTACTTAATTTTCCAGTAATAATGCTGTGAAATAAGTTTTCAGTATAATCCCCTTTCGTGATGACACTAGATAATACGTAACTGGATGGAACAGTAATCTCCCCTGCTGTCCTCGACGGAATGCAATGGAGATTCTGTTACGGATTATGGCTGGTTCAAAATGGTTCAAATGGCTCTGAGCACTATGGGACTTAACATCTGTGGTCATCAGTCCCCTAGAACTTAGAACTAGTTAAACCTAACTAACCCTAGGACATCACAAACATCCATGCCCGAGGCAGGATTCGAACCTGCTACCGTAGCGGTCTTGCGGTTTCAGACTGCAGCGCCTTTAACCGCACGGCCACTTCGGCCGGCACGGATTATGTCTTTCAAGTAGCTAGAGTACCATCAATTTCAGTTGTTACATTTAACTATGCCTTACCAATTCTTCCCCATTCTTCCCGAAAACCTCTTGCTGTATGTCGTTAGAGAGTCAAATCGTTTGTACGTACCATAATAGAAATGCTTAACAAGCTATTACACGCATAAGTTTAAATGATCTTAAAAAGAAAAAAGTAGTTGCAGATATCTGTTTAAAATCAATTGTATCTGCACATAAGTGGTAAGTTTTTCTTGGATGAGGGAAAAGTGACTGTCAGGAGCTCGGTTAAATGATCATCCTGTAGTCGTTTTGTAATTCCCTAAGAACAGCAATGCAAAGCAGTGATAGAATTTCAAGTTAACTTTCTATGTATGGAAAGTACGCTGGTCAGATCAATAAGTGGATAAAATGAGACCTCACACACTATACGAAACTAAAGGCATATACCTCACTCTGACTGCATGAATAGAGTATAAGAATTTAACGTCACGTCGACGGCGAGGTCATTAGAGTCGAAAGCATGAATGGAAAAACGAGACACAGTACAACAGCCCGCAATGTGCTGAGATTCTAGCCAGACATGGGTTTATACACGTGCACCACTGCGGTAGTATGATATTTCGCGCCCGTGCGTAGGTGTTATGCGCTCGATACTCTCCTGAAATTTGAACGCTTCATTATTCACGTTCGATACTAAATACAGGTCTTCTTCTAGTCACCAAACACAGAACTCAATCCACGACATTAACAGATGGCGATGTCTCGAAAATCTGGTGTGTGTGTTCAGTGCCTACGGCCGCTCAACGGCGAGCTTATCAGCTCCCGTACTCATTTTAAAAGTAACGAATGTGTAGAGAAGTAGTAAAACATGACCACACACGTTAAAACAACAGGATAGAAGAAAGGATGGTATACAGGAGGCTAGCACACAAGGAAAACGACAAGGGGGTAAAATGAAGGCACAGGAAAATGTCAATGGCTGGCCACTTACGTAAAATATGGGCAAGCCAGTCGCCCAATGAAGACATTAAAACCATATCCCTAAAATATTGGTAAAAACGTTGGACAATTCACAAAACTTTAAAACGCGAACCACATTCGCTTGATCATTACCTAAAATAGACTGCAGATCCGTCGGCAAATCAGCCGCGGCGCGCTGGTCGGAAAATAAAATGCAGTCTGATAAAATGTGGCGCACAGTGATGTGTATGCCACAAGCGACACACATTGGAGGGTCCTCTCGCCGGAGCAAAAGACCATGCGTCATAGGGGTGTGGCCTATGAGAAGGAGGACCACGTCCCGTCGACGTGGTTCGCCACGGCCTAGTTGTGCGCTTTACGACACGGAGCTTATTGTCGGCTACTTCCAGCCACTCATCCTCCCACCGACGCAACACTCTGGAGCTCAACAGTTACGTCTTAGCACGCAGGGGGATGGCACACCGAAAGACCTGTGGATCAAGGTACGCCTCCTTGGCTGCTAGATCCGCCTTTTCTTTTCCAGCAGTTCCCTGGTGCCCTGGAACCCAGCAGAAAGACACTTACTTCCCCAGCCGTTGTAGGTGGAAGAGGTCATGTGTAGGAATCTGGAAAAAGGTAAGTGTTCTGCAAATAATATGGCAAGGGCTTCTGGTAAGTTTAGTTTAATTCGTTATTTGTTCTGTGATTCATATGGTCGATAATACTGCTGGACGTGTTGGATGCAGACCACCTGTTATGAGGTTCCGCTTAACAGTTTGTCGGAATATTGAAACTCAGGGGGTAGTTACAGGCTCTGCCAACATTTCGTTTTTCAAACATCGTTGCATTTTGTTACAGAATTAAGGCTAGACATGAGTCCTGTTGTTGTGTATTTACTCGTTGTTGTACTGGCATATAAAGAAATCCAAAACCTTGAAATAATGCACAAAACGCATCTGAGAGAGTGGTCTCTGTTCGACCGCTTCAAGGCGCACGAGCATCCTGTCTGTGCTGTTCTAATCGTCCACATGAGAGTTCACACTATGCAGGCAGATTTTAATGTCATTTTATTATTATTATTGCGATACCGATTTGTAAAAATCTTTATATTTTTGTTATATGTCAAGCAGTAAGAAAGAACTACCCCCACCTACTGGACGTTTGGCCATGGTCATGCAATACTACAATTTTAATAAATATTCTATTATAAGTTTCGTTAATCAGTCTAGCCATGAGGAAAAAACTGTCGTACCCTATTCAGAGAAATCATCCCGATATTCATCTGGTCTAATCGCAATAAATAGAAATGGACAAAAATATTTTTAAAGGCATCAGTATTTATGATAAAAAAAAAATTTATTGTGACACATACTGTACTGTGATCTGATATAAGAGCTCTACAGCTCCTGGGGCCTAGCAATTTCAGTTGGGATAACTCGCAATACTGTGCAAAACACCGAGCCATGTGGTGCAAACCCGTGTGCGGCCATCCAGATTTAGGTTTTCCGTGATTTCCCTAAATCGCTTCACGAAAATGCCGGGATGGTTCTTTTGAAGGAGCGCGACCGATTTCCTTCCCAATCCTTCCCTAATCCGAGCTCGTGCTCGTCTTTAATGACCTCGTTGTCGATGGATCTCCGCCTACACAAGAAACACCGTACGGAGTTCGTTTGGTAAGACGCTCCAAACTGTAGACAAAAACACAGCAGTCACATAATGTGTATGTGTCTGTTGTTGTCACACGAAATTAGAGAAACTCGTGTGATGACGTGACTGACAATCCGTAGGGCTTGCGTTGAGGAATGTAACTGTACAGTCGCGCAGGTACCGCCGAGAGGCTTTTGTAGCTGCAGCGTATTCTCCGTCACTAATGACCTCGATGTCGACGGGACGTTAAACCCTATCATCCTTCCTTCGTATAGATTCTGGCTGCGATTTGGATTTCGAGCTGTTAACTTGAGGGCGGGTAAAAGGAATGTTTCAGTCTCTGTAGCTTATTTTTATTTATTAGTATAGCTCGCATGCAGTTTAAAATTGCAGGTACATAACATTAGTAATACTATGTATAACAGGAATATGAAAATACAAACTACATACAGAAGTAACTAAATGTCAATGTATAGGTTTCTAATCCATATAAGAGGCGTATCATCAGCTTTCATGAGGTCGCTCCAACTCCCCTGGTAGGAACGCAAGGGGAATTCATCTCTAATGTGCTTGATTGTCTGTTTCGGGGCCCGGAGACTCTGTAGCACCCATCTGTAAAGAGAGTCTGCGCATATTCCACGCCCAGTGCGAGATCTGTTCAATTTCGCCCACAGTTTCCTGTCGAGTTCTGTGCGAGCAGTATCACAATTATACTGTAGCTGCTAGCGCGTAATTTTTCCAGGCATTAGTGCGTCGCAAGTCATGTTAACAGTTGTCTCACGAGCCACCTTGGCCACAAGACGGCAGATTCTGAAGTGAAACGCAGCAACAAAAAATGAAGTATAAATAAAATTTCTCTAAATTGCTGTAGACCTACACGTTTAGAGCAGTTTTCACAAGCCACAAAGGCTCCCTTACTCTATCGTTCACCTGAGCTAGTAACTCGTCTCTAATAATATCGACATCGACAGGACGTTAAAAGTCTAACCTTGCTTCCTTCTTCCCATCTGCCAGTATATGCTGGTGATATGTACCAAGGAATTTGAGCTCTAATCGATGCAACCTGTCCGAAATGCTACGGAAACATATCCAACTTCTCTTTGACTCGATTCCATGGTAGATTGGAGTTTTCATGTCAGCATCACAATACGTTGTCTATATGAAAGTGAATACCGTAGTTAACCATTTCCAAAACCTCCCTTGCTGTTTCCTCGACTGTTACAATTTTTTCTACAGCAGTGTATGTTTTATTAACTCTACTCTAGTAATATGCCATGGAGAAAAACGTCGACTGTTAAAGAGTTTTTCTGCAGCTCGAAAATGGCAGACAAACAGTAAATCTTATGTGAACGATAGTATCAAATGCAGAGAATTAGTTTACACCACACGAAGACATCACCCTCAGTCGCTGCAGTGCATCATTTGGTATGCTACAGCTCGTTCGTGGTTACGAGTATGACAGTATTCTTACTTCGACCTTTGAAAGAGATAACCTCTGGGGGCCTCGCTGCGATAAAAAAAGCGAAGCTGCTTGAAATGGAGAAGATATATGAGCTAGACAGCTGAGGCTTTCGAGAGATCGCGCACTGTCCGAGAAATGTACATGTCACTGCATTTTTTATCGCCTTACAGTAGTATACAATAGGACACTCACAGTCACATCTGAGTGGTGACGTGCTGCACCTAGCAATTGTAACACAAATGGATCTGCGTAATACTCTTATGTTCGCAGGTCATTTGGAACACCTGCCCATTATTATAACAATGACGTTGACATGAAAGCGAACTACGGCGTCCCGTGTTTACAGCCAACATAAGTTGAGGCAGATAAAAATACAGCATTCTGTACGTAACTATAAACCAAATATGAAAAATTTCTTTTATTCGAGTTTTACCGTGGTTAGCAGTCAACGTTAAACTGTAGGTCACCTATAACCGGCTCGGTAGTTCAGTTTGAAGACTGGACGAAAGGGTGGGCATCCTATCTCCAATAGGAGCATACGCAGTAAAGGCGTGATGTGTTATAACTTACCTTCGGGTTGAGGACAACTTTACTTGATTGTTTAGCATTTTCTTGGTTGCGAGGCCGTCACAGACAGATCATACTAACGTTTTGCGGAAGTGCTCTTATTGTGTGGCTTCTGGTGTTTACTTGTGCGGAAGGAAAGTAATCCAGATGTGGCTTGAATCCAAGTGTGGGATTACGCAGGGTATCCCGCTTTCTGGATTTGTCTCATTACATATTACAGAGGATCGTTATGGCAATATATACACCTCGATAACTAATGACCGGAGGTTAAGTGACATGCCCGCTCAGAACAGAACGAAAGTAATACATTTTCTGGCTGCAGCTACAGTAAACCCACCTACTAGCTCTACGGTTGTTGCGAGTGTCTCTGCAATAACTCAGCTATTATCATCTGAATGCAAACACATTTAATCGGATCCATACGTCATTTCACCAGAAGCTTGACCAACGAGATTATTGAAGATGTATTTAATTACGTCATTCAGTCTGATACGATATCGGAACAACTCATTGTTTATGCAGAGTTCATTCACGACCATCGATCTTGAACCTGATTATATAAGACACACACTTTTTTTGGGGGGCGTTGACAATCCCCTCTGGTTGGGAGAGGCAGAACACTTGAGGCGGTGCGGTTGTGAATGAATGACCGTAGTAGTTTGTGACTTTGTAATTGGCTTTTTTTACCGGTGGAAACTTAACAGTGACTAATATGCAAAAATTAGTAGGGAAGAGTTACTGGTACATCTAATATAAGTACCAGTTGGAGCAAGGAAGATTAGGTTTAACGTTCGTTCGACGGTGCTATCATTAGCGACAGAGGACATGCTCAAGTTAGCCAATGAGTAGATAACAATTAGATCATGTCCTTTTTACAGGAAATCCAAGCATTCTTCTTCAATTAGTAAAATCACGGAAAAGTTAAGTCTAAGTAGCAAAACTTCCAAAACAGGAGTTTAGTGTCTTTAAGTATTGTGCAACCTCGTTCGGTGTATACCACCTTGAAACACGCAGATATGTAGGATGAAGCCAGCCAGCTATAGAACGGGGAAATCATACGATTAAAAGTGGTTCAAGAGATAGGGATTCGTTTGAGATTGTTATCAACGTTTTTTTCTGAATAATACTCCGAGCAGTTAGTTACAGAGCCGACTCGTGAGGGAAATGTCTAGACCTCTTGGTCAGTAAAAGACCAGAACTTTTCGAAACAGCTAACACACAGAACGGAATCAGTGGCTATAAGACTGTTATTGCGTCTATGGCTACAGGTATTGTAAGGAATGTTGAGAAACGTAGGAAAATATTTTTGCTTATCAAGAGTGACAGGAAACAAATTGCAGAGTATCTGAGCAGTCAACATGAAATATCTAGCCCTGGGGAAGAAAATATGCAAAACAAATGGATAAATCTCAATATTATTGTACAATAAACCTTACACTTGAATGTGCCTAGCAAGGTTTAAGGGTGTGGGAAAGTCCGAACGTGTTAGAATTTAGAAAATGCTTGAAACCCTTGAAACTGAAAGAGACGAATAAATAAATTTTCTAGACATTACAATGGAAAACGAAAAGTACAAACACTGGTTCTCAGTATACAGGAAACCTAGATCAAACAGTTTAGTTATTCACAACAGGACAAACCATCCGACAGCCCACAAGCAGGTCAGCCTCAGATACCTCCAACACACTGAACAGTATTATTCCAATGGAAAAATATAGCTATGCACGATAACGAAACATAACCATACAGATTGCCATAGAAAATTGTTACAAAATAAAAACTGTTGACAAACTGAAACAAAAAATAAAAACACAACTGGCACTGAACACACAACAGTATCACAGCCCAAGACACCAGTAACAAGCACACAGCAGAGAACACACAAAGCACACAAGATGATGAAGCCACAAAGAAGAGAAAAAGTAGCGCATTTGAGAACGAATAACACAAAGAATAGGAATAAATTCAACAGAGCAGGTATATACCAACTAACCTGCAGGACAGGCATCTAGAAATTTCAGGATAAGATACTCGGAACATTTAACAGCACTAAAAAGTAATAACTCACATTCCACATTTGCCAACCACCTCATTAAAAACAACCACCATCCCGGTGGCATAGAAACGGACCCCAAATTCTAGAACGCAGTAATCACCGGTACCATTTTTAACAATAGAAGAAAATTAACACAACCAAAAAGCCATCAAACAGCGCAAAAAAGTCATTAATGACCGAACTCTGCAACAAAATACCCTTCAGCACTCTAAACGAACTATCAGACAACACTAAATAAAGAAACACACACACACACACACACATAGCACAGACAAAATGAAAACAAAGGGAACAAATTCAAAGTTCGCGGTCGTCAAACAAAAACAAAACAGTGAAAAGTGGTCAAAAGTGCATCAGAAACGTAAACTGTTAAATGAAACGCGTGTCCAAACCACAGCAACATAGCAAGACACAATATTCACGAATGAGCAGGACAAAACGTGAGTAAACGCTGTTAAAATACGGAATATAATCCATGAACAACAAACAACACCAATTACTTCTCCATACTAAAGCTTAACAAAATTTTTAGCCGTGTCCGCAGGTCAGTCCACTACGCAAAAACAACAAAAAGTCGTTCGGCACTCAAATACAAACCAGCCACAGATTACGACAGGCCAAATACAGCAATGGTAGGGCCAAAAAAGGAACACATACCATGACTTTTACCGGAATATATATTTTAAAGGTTGGATTACAAACAAAAATTCAATGAAAACGATATCCGTAACTCCCCTCATGTTTGCAGATGACGGGGTGTACTAATTCAGTCTGTCGCTGATTTCGGTTGGCAGCCATAGGACACATACAATATAAACATTTGTAATTTAAGTAACAACAAAAAGCCAATATAATATGTTTCCTAACCTAAATATAGTTTTGTATTTTCACAAAAAGAAAGGAAAGAGCCCACTGAGGATGACACAACTGTAGTGAAACATATTTGGGTATTAAAGTAAAATAATAATTGTGTACTTGCAAAAAGGCATATCCATCTTTCATTCGTAATAGAATTTAGAAAGTTTCTACGAAAACAAAGAAAGGTTTATCAGAGATTTAAGCGAAGTCGAAGCCTGTTTTACAAGCAAAATTTGAACCAAGACAAAAAAGCTTAAGGAGAGTAAGATACATTCAAATGAATTCCAAAGCCAAATTTTGCCAACCGATCTGTATAAAAATGCTGAGAAGTTGTGAAGTTACGTAAAATCAGCAAGCGAATTGAAAGCCTGTTTTCAATCGTTCTGTAACCATACCGAAATGAAAGATTAGAGAGACATGACGGAAATACTGAAATTCCTCTTCCGAAATTGTTTCACTGCGAAAGTCTATTCATCGCTCGAATGGCGAGATGGCAGGTATTGAGATAAGCGATCGCGGAATAGAAAATCGGCTAAAACAGTTCAGCAGTGGTAAGGCATCTGGATCAGATTAGATACCTGTCAGATTCCACACAGATTATGCGAATGAACTTGCTCTCCTCTACCGGCAGTTTATTGAGGTCGCTGGAACAACAAATGGTAACAAGTGATTGGAAAAAAGCTGGAGTAGTTATTAGTCTCAAGCAGGGTCGTCCCGTAGATGGACATAAAAATATTCCCATCACACTGACGTGAGTCTGTTGTAGAAATGTGGTATATGTTTTATGCTCATGCATTATAAACTTTGCTGGAGAAAGAATCGACCATATGTTCCACTGTTCGTTAACATTCGGAAGAGATGCGATAAAGCATCGCACTGACGATTTGCGAACAAAATATGAGCTAAACAAGTGTTGGAGTAGATACACTGAAGCACTAGAGAAACTGGTGTAGGCATGCGCATTCAAATACAGAAATATGCAAACAGGCAGAATACGGCGCTGCGGTCGGCAACGCCTGTGTAAGACAAAAAGTGTCTGGCGCAGTTGTTAGACCGATTACTGCTGCTACGATGACAGGTTATCAAGATTTAACTGAGTTTGAACGTGGTGTTATAGTCGGCGCACGAGCGGTGGAGCGTTGCATATCCGAGGTAGCGATGAAGTGGCTATTTTCCCTTACGACCATTTCACGAGTGTACCGTGAATATCAGGAATCCAGTAAAACATCAAATCTTCGATGTCGCTGCGGCCGGAAAAAGATCCTGCAAGAACAGGACCAACGACAACTGAAGACAATTCTTCAACGTGACAGAAGTGCAACCCTTCCACAAATTGCTGCAGATTTCAATGCTGGACCACCAACATGTGTCAGCGTGCCAACCATTCAACGAAACATCATCGATATAGGCTTTCGGAGGCGTAGGCCCATTCGTGTACCCTTGATGACTGCACGACATAAAGCTTTACGCCTCGCCTGGGCCCGTCAAAACCGATGACTGGAAACATGTTGCCTGGCCGGACGAGTCTCGTTTTAAATTGTATCGAGCGGATGGACGTGTACGGGTATGGAGACAACCACATGAATCCACGGACCCTGCATGTTAGCAGGGGACGCGTGTTAGCAGGGGACTGTTCAAGCAGGTGGAGGCTTTGTAATGGTGTGGGGCGTATGTTGTTGGAGTGATATGGGAGCCCTGATACGTCTAGGTACGACTCTGACAGGTGACACGTACATAAGCATCCTGTCTGATCACCTGCATCAGATCATGTCCATTGTGCATTCCGACGGACGTGTGCAATTCCAGCAGGACAATACGACACCCCACACGTCCAGAAGTGCTACAGAGTGGCTCCAGGAACACCTTTATGAGTTTAAATACTTCCGCTGGCCAACAAACTCCCCAGACATGAACATTATTGAGCATATCTGGGATGCCTTGCAACGTGCTGTTCAGAAGAGATCTCCACCCCCTTGTACTCTTACGGATTTATGGACAGCCCTGCAGGAGTCATGGTGTCAGCACTAATTCAGATATAGGTCAGTTCCATGCTACGTCGTGTTGGGGCACTTCTGCGTGCTCGCGGGGGTCCCACACGATATTAGGCAGGTGTATCAGGTTTTTTGGCTATTCAGTGTATGTGACTGGATTCAAGACCTCCTTGCCAACGGAATTTGGTATGTTATTCATAACAGGACGAAATTGACAGATGTAAGGGTAATTTCGTGGGTACCTCAAGGGAGTGTTTTAGGGCTGTAGCTATCTACAATGTGCAGTGCTTGACAAAAATGTGAAGCAACCAGAACGAGAAGAGGAAACGAAATGAAACTTCAAGGGTGGAAGGCACATGTGAAGTTACACTCCTGGAAATGGAAAAAAGAACACATTGACACCGGTGTGTCAGACCCACCATACTTGCTCCGGACACTGTGAGAGGGCTGTACAAGCAATGATCACACGCACGGCACAGCGCACACACCAGGAACCGCGGAGTTGGCCGTCGAATGGCGCTAGCTGCGCAGCATTTGTGCACCGCCGCCGTCAGTGTCAGCCAGTTTACCGTGGCATACGGAGCTCCATCGCAGTCTTTAACACTGGTAGCATGCCGTGACAGCGTGGACGTGAACCGTATGTGCAGTTGACGGACTTTGAGCGAGGGCGTATAGTGGGCATGCGGGAGGCCGGGTGGACGTACCGCCGAATTGCTCAACACGTGGGGCGTGAGGTCTCCACAGTACATCGATGTTGTCGCCAGTGGTTGGCGGAAGGTGCACGTGCCCGTCGACCTGGGACCGGACCGCAGCGACGCACGGATGCACGCCAAGACCGTAGGATCCTACGCAGTGCCGTAGGGGACCGCACCGCCACTTCCCAGCAAATTAGGGACACTGTTGCTCCTGGGGTATCGGCGACGACCATTCGCAACCGTCTCCATGAAGCTGGGCTACGGTCCCGCACACCGTTAGGCCGTCTTCCGCTCACGCCCCAACATCGTGCAGCCCGCCTCCAGTGGTGTCGCGACAGGCGTGAATGGAGGGACGAATGGAGACGTGTCGTCTTCAGCGATGAGAGTCGCTTCTGCCTTGGTGCCAATGATGGTCGTATGCGTGTTTGGCGCCGTGCAGGTGAACGCCACAATCAGGACTGCATACGACCGAGGCACACAGGGCCAACACCCGGCATCATGGTGTGGGGAGCGATCTCCTACACTGGCCGTACACCACTGGTGATCGTCGAGGGGACACTGAATAGTGCACGGTACATCCAAACCGTCATCGAACCCATCGTTCTACCATTCCTAGACCGGCAAGGGAACATGCTGTTCCAACAGGACAATGCACGTCCGCATGTATCCCGTGCCACCCAACGTGCTCTAGAAGGTGTAAGTCAACTACCCTGGCCAGCAAGATCTCCGGATCTGTCCCCCATTGAGCATGTTTGGGACTGGATGAAGCGTCGTCTCACGCGGTCTGCACGTCCAGCACGAACGCTGGTCCAACTGAGGCGCCAGGTGGAAATGGCATGGCAAGCCGTTCCACAGGACTACATCCAGCATCTCTACGATCGTCTCCATGGGAGAATAGCAGCCTGCATTGCTGCGAAAGGTGGATATACACTGTACTAGTGCCGACATTGTGCATGCTCTGTTGCCTGTGTCTATGTGCCTGTGGTTCTGTCAGTGTGATCATGTGATGTATCTGACCCCAGGAATGTGTCAATAAAGTTTCCCCTTCCTGGGACAATGAATTCACGGTGTTCTTATTTCAATTTCCAGGAGTGTATTTCGGCGATTACAAAATCGAGTCACATTTACAAAGAACTTGGCAGCATGAGCCGCCTTATCAGTATGATGTTGCACAGCCTGTGGCCTGAATGCATACACTGCCTCTCCTGAAGCAAGCTGGCCCACAACTGTTGTAGCTGGTCCTTGATATCCAGGATAGTGGCGCTGGGACAGGAGCTGAGTCCCCATAGGTCGGGGAATCCTGCTGGCCAGCGGCGCACCTCAACATCACGCAGACAGTACATAGAGACACGTACCATGAGTGGACGAGCGTTGAGCATTGCCGTGTTTAAAAGTGGCACCACGAAACTGTCACATGAGAAGCAACCCACGAGGACGCAGACTGTCCGTGACGTACCGTTGTACCGACAGTGTACCCTCAGTCACTTCCAGCCGTCACGTGACATCATACCCGATGGCTCTCCACACCGTAACGCCAAGAGTAACATCGTTGTGCCTCTCCAAAACATCAGAAGCATAAGACCTCTTCCAAAGTCACCACCAGACTTTTCGGCGATGGTAATCTTGGATAGTGCAGTCCCGTTACCCATCGCCGAACACAATGCGACGCCATTCATAAGCAGTCTGGTTACGGCACCTCTCCAAATGCTGTGTTGTGGTACCAAAGGCAGCAATTCTCTATTCCGGCTGCTGACGGTCTCCGACCAATGGTACGGATGACACAGAATGTTGCGGGAGGGTATTACTTGTTCTCAGATGGAAGGCACAGATGTGAAGGGGTTACGATATGCGTTTTCTGTGTATTCGTTCCTCAGTCTAGACAAGTAACATCTTGAATGAGATTTTCACTCTGCAGCGGAGTGTGCGCTGATATGAAGCTTCCTGGCAGAATAAAACTGTGTGCCAGAGACTCGAACTCATCCTCCAGGCTGTGGCTAAGCCATGTCTCCGCAATATCCTTTCTTCCAGGAGTGCTAGTTCTGCAAGGTATGCAGGAGAGCTTCTACGAAGTTTGGAAGGTAAGAGACGAGGTACTGGCGGAATTGAAGCTGTGAGGACGGGCCGTGGGTCGTCCTTGGGTAGCTGAGACGGTAGAGCCCTTGCCCGCGAAAGGAAAAGGTCCCGACTTCGAGTCTCGGTCTGACACACAGTTTTAATCTGCCAGGAAGTTTCAAGTAACAACTTTTCCAATTTTCTTTACAACAATTGTAGCTTCTTTGAAGACGATAGTTAAATTCTGACGATGGGCTTGTAAGCCGAAAACCGATCAAGTAAATACATTAACCCTGTAGAACGTACACAATATTAATGAAATGGCACAATTTCAAAGAATCTACTAGTCCCATACAGATATGATTTAATGTACAGCGTGACAATTATTGAACAACATGAAATACAATCGTGATAACTTCTGAATGGTTTGCGTGCCATAACCTACATCCGAATATCTGCAGTGACGTTAACATGTTGAATAAAGTGTGTGCACATCGCAGTTTGTAACTAACTTACGTTTTTTCCGTATAGTTCAATAATTGTCACCCTGTATACAGGATGTTACAAAAAGGTACGGCCAAACTGTCAGGAAACATTCCTCACACACAAATGTAGAAAAGATGTTATGTGGACATGTGTCCGGAAACGCTTAATTTCCATGTTAGAGCTCATTTTAGTTTCAACAGTATGTACTGTACTTCCTCAATTCACCGCCAGTTGGCCCAATTGAAGGAAGGTAATGTTGACTTCGGTGCTTGTGTTGACATGCGACTCATTGCTCTACAGTACTAGCATCAAGCACATCAGTAGTAGCATCAACAGGTTAGTGTTCATCACGAACGTGGTTTTGCAGTCAGTGTAATGTTTACAAATGCGGAGTTGGCATATGCCCATTTGATGTATGGATTAGCACGGGGCAATAGCCGTGGCGCGGTACGTTTGTATCGAGACAGATTTCCAGAACGAAGGTGTCCCGACAGGAAGACGTTCGAAGCAATTGATCGGCGTCTTAGGGAGCACGGAAAATTCCACCCTATGACTCGCGACTGGGGAAGATCTAGAACGACGAGGACACCTGCAATGGACGGGGCAGTTCTTCGTGCAGTTGACGATAACCCTAATGTCAGCGTCAGAGAAGTTGCTGCTGTACAAGGTAACGTTGACCACGTCACTGTATGGAGAGTGCTACGGGAGAACCAGTTGTTTCCGTACCATGTACAGCGTGTGCAGGCACTATCAGCAGCTGATTGGCCTCCACGGGTACACTTCTGCGAATGGTCCATCCAACAACGTGTCAATCCTTATTTCAGTGCAAATGTTCTTTTTACTGATGAGGCTTCATTCCAACGTGATCAAATTGTAAATTTTCACAATCAACATGTGTGGGCTGACGAGAATCCGCACGCAATTGTGCAATCACGTCATCAACACAGATTTTCTGTGAACGTTTTGGCAGGCATTGTTGGTGATGTCTTGATTGGGCCCCATGTTCTTCCACCTACGCTCAGTGGAGCACGTTATCATGATTTCATACGGGATACTCTACCTGTGCTTCTAGAACATGTGCCTTTACAAGTACGACACAACATGTGGTTCATGCACGATGGAGCTCCTGCACATTTCAGTCGAAGTGTTCGTACGCTTCTCAACAACAGATTCGGTGACCGATGGATTGATAGAGGCGGACCAATTCTATGGCCTCCGCGCTCTCCTGACCTTAACCCTCTTGACTTTCATTTATGGGGGCATTTGAAAGCTCTTGTCTACGCAACCCCGGTACCAAATGTAGAGACTCTTCGTGCTCGTATTGTGGACGGCTGTGATACAATACGCCATTCTCCAAGGCTGCATCAGCGCATCAGGGATTCAATGCGACGGAGAGTGGATGCATGTATCCTCGCTAACGGAGGGCATTTTGAACATTTCCTGTAACAGAGTGTTTGATGTCACGCTGGTACGTTCTGTTGCTGTGTGTTTCCATTCCATGATTAATGTGATTTGAAGAGAAGTAATAAAATGAGCTCTAACATGGAAAGTAAGCGTTTCCGGACACATGTCCACATTACATATTTTATTTCTTTGTGTGTGAGGAATGTTTCCTGCAAGTTTGGCAGTACCTTTTTGTAACACCCTGTATAGACTGTATATGTATGTGACGAGTAAAGTCTCTGAAATCGTGTCATTTAATTTGTACCAATACCTGCTCCTGGGTCTCCCTTTAACGTTCGATGCTTAGGAGCTATTCCAGAACATGAAGAGCCTCGGTAATTCTGTTCGTGTATAAGGGGGAATTTAAAGTAGGCTGGGACGGCAGTAAGAATTTGGATAGAAGAGGGAGGCGTGCGAGGATAATGCGTGCTGTTGTCTGAACCCCTGTGCTAAGCTGGCTCAGTGGCTAACGCACATCCCTAGTAAGCCTGAGACCCACGTTCGATTCTCGCCCTCGATACAAATTTTCTCTCGCCCTTTAGTCTATATACATAAAACACACAACATTGTGCTTCTCATTTATAATTATGTTGTTCCACCGAGAGGCGACGAAAGTATCAGTTAATTTGGTTTATTATTGTTCTGTACATGAACAAGAACATGAGCGATGCACTGAAATATGTTGCTGCCTGAATGAGTCAGTGTTGCCATCTCCACCATAGGCATAAACAATGCAGCTAAGACTCTCAGCACAACAAGCAGCCACACACGTGCTACTGCCAAAAAGTGCCTCTCTTCAGCTGATGCTGCCGCTTTGATTCTAGTGGGTAGTGACGCCGTCCACAAGGCGTCGGATAAGCTCTACCTCCGAATTACCACGTGCCTAATGCTTCAAATTAAGTGTCGTGTAAGTTGAAGTCATGTTGACAGCTAATAATAAAGGTAATTCAGTTCATCCAATTTACCTTGGGGAATTCCCTCACAAACTTCCAGCTCTGATCGTATGCAAACTGCATTTATAATGTTTTGACTGGACCAGGTTGAAATGGGTTGGAAGGGCTAAAAACACACAAAAACAAAAATCACTAGAAAAATACCAAAATGAAAATCAAACAGAATGTTATTGTGATGTACATCAAACGGATCCGTTTAATCGAAGGATTACAAAATAGTAACGGATTTCGACTAGGTAAAGTATTAGGAAAGCTACTGATATGTAGATTTTGCTTCCGTGGGGATCCACAGCCTTTAAGTGTTTAATAAAAGAATATATTGTCCGTTGTAGGCTGCGTTGTTCTGTATTAAACATTGTAAACCTATCGATAACTATGCAGTGTTTGGAAGTAAGTGCGTCTTTGACAACATGGTAACAGCTGCTTTTAGTTGTCGGGCGGCAGCACTTAGAGTATGTTACGAAGGAGTATGACTTCTGGTTTTATGCATGTGACATAAAAGAATGTGGTGAGTGCAATATGTAATACATGACGTTGGAAATGTGCTTGATAATGGTTCACGGCCGAAATTAGCTAATAGCACGATTTTCATGAAGTAGAATACAGGCTACAACGGACGTTGTATTCTTTTGTTAACTACTTATATATCTTTATCAATGTTTTAGTGACGTAGTAGTAACTAAAACGTTATATTATAATTGAAACTCGTTGTCAGAATACATGTATTTTGACCTCTGATTTCGACTGAAAAATATTAATTGAGGCAAAAGGCTTTTCTAAATACTGAGGATGTTATTTCGACGACTCCAGCTCAAAGTCGGCACTAAGCGCGCATTTGCGCGAAACTGGTCACCTTATTACCAACATCCGAAAGCATATGCGGATACTACATTTCGAAGGCAAAGGCAATACGCTTAATATTTGAGAAGAAGTCCACATTTACTGTGCTCTAAAAAAATTCCCGGATTCTGCCTTGAATGCGCAGACAGATCTGTGACACAGGTGTCTTTTAGCTAATTTTTACTGTCTGAACAGACAACCATTGCCCCTACAGCCCATTATTTTATTATCACAAGTCTTTAGCTTCCCTATATTAGCCTTTTGCGTTTGTACACTAACACGGTATTGTAGCTGTGAAAGAGGGAATTTGTACAACCACTCGGGCTTTATTAATATTTTATATTTTAACTATACACTTCCAGTATTTTTATAAATCGTATTTGCGAAAGAGGGAACTTATACTATCACTCACGTTTTATTAATATGTTGCATTTTAATTGTCCATTTTCTGTATTTTTATAAACGGGACTCAATGTTTTTAAGTAGTTTAGAACATGTAAAGCCGCCCACCCTTCACGCCTTCTACGTATAGCGATAGTTTGGCTCACGTCGTCTCTGACGCTACCTGTGAACACCTTCCCCATTACAGAGCGGTCAGTATTGCCTTGCCTGCTACCACTCAGTCACATTCCTGCTTGTCGCACGGTACGGCATTTCTCGTTTGTTGGTTTCGAACTTGGAAATTGTCTATGTGAGTTACTCGTCTACAGCTTTGTTTGGCATATTTAGTTTTTATCGAAGTTTTATTGAGTGGCTCTAAGGCAGGTACTTTTCCGTTATTACTTGCTGAGAAGAATCTTCGAGAGTACTCTTCAACCATTTCTCTATAATACTACTCTTCAATATTCCTTAATTCTTTAGACCATTGTTAAGGATTCTTTGTTAAAGAATTTTTCCTTGTTATTTGGACAGATCACCTGATCATGTCTCTTCAGTTGACGCAAAATCGGTCGTGACTTTTAATAAAAAGTATTTTACAGCCAGTGTGAATTACTTCATCCGAAATTTCCTAAATATGTGTCAAAAATAAGACGAGCAGTGTTTTCATTTCAAGCTTTGCGGGATTATTTGACCTAGACCATAGCCCATAAAACCTATTATGTCAGTGCGAATAAGAGCTGGATCTGAGTTTCAATACATGTTAGTAAAGGTAGCGATAATTTCTAAAAGACAAACCAACTATGAAAACTTGAAACACACGAAGAAAACTGATATAAATAAAAATATTGATGTGGAAAGGGAGGCATAATTCCAAGTTATTTTGTGTGGCGGACGTAAGTGTCGGTTGTGCTACATAAGAACCAATTTTTACTACTCATAATTTAAATTATGACGAACGAAGTAGTTTTCCTCTGAAGTAACTGATTTGGAATGGACCTATTGGTCGCAGTCGATCTCGTACTACTGAAAAGTGCGTCGAACTGAAGCGAATTATCACACTTTACACTTCCACCAGCTCAGCATAACGTGTTACTGTGATTTTCTCCTTCAAATGCAGAAAACGAACTACCGTACAATCCTCCTCTGCATCAGCTAACGGCGCTATTTTCTTTTGGGTCGTCTAGCAGCATGCGATGGTACTGTGGTGTGGGAATTCCAATGTATACCAAGACTACGGACACGTACCTGCAGAAATACAAAAAATTCATGAAGTAACTCTATTTTTTCGATGTGGTACTTGAAACTTTGTGACCACCCCTCCTATACTTGTGTTTTTAATGTCATGGGATACCTCCTAATATCGTGTCGCACCACCGTTTGCCCGATGCAGTGTAGCAACTAGACGTGGCACGGATTCAAGTCATTGGAAGTCCCCTGCGGAAGTACGTAGTGTACTGCCGCTGTAGCCGTCCATAATTGCGGTAGTGTTGGCGGTACAGAATTCTGTGCACGAATTGACCTTTCGATTATATCCTGTAAATGTTAGATAGGATTCATGTCGGGAGATCTGGGTGGCCAGATAATACGCTCGTACTGTTCAGAACGTTCTTCAAACCAATCGCGAACAACTGTGGTCCGATGACATGGCGCATTGTCATCCATAAAAATTTCATTGTTGTTTGGAAACATAAAGTTCATGAATGGATGCAGATGATCTCCAAGCAGCCGAACATAACCATTTCCCATCAATGACAGATTCAGTTGGACCGGAGGACCCGGTCCATTCCGTGAAAACACAGCACACACCATTATCGAGCCACCACCAGCTTGAAAAGTACCTTGTTGACAACTTGCGTCCTTGACTTCGTGGGCTCATACCCTACCAAATGCCCTCACCAACAAAAATCGGGACTCATCTGACCAGACAACGGTTTTCCAGTAGTCTGGGGTCCAGACGATATGGTCACGAGCCCAAGAGAACGGCTACAGGCGATGTAATGCTATTAGCAAAGGCACTACCGTCAGTCGTCTGCTGCCGAAGCCCGTCGACACCAAATTTCGCTCTGTTCACGGATACGTTCGTCATTCATCCCACATTATTTTACGCTTGTCTGTTAGGACTGACGCCTCGAGGCAAACGGCGCTGCTCTCGGTCGTTAAGCAAAGGACGTCGGCCACTGCGTTGTACGTGGTGACAGGTAATGCCTGAAATTCGGTATTCTCGGCCCACTCTTGTCATTATGGATCTCGGAATATTGAATTCCCGAACGATTTCCGAAATGGAATGTCTCGTGCGTCTAGCTCCAGCTACCATTCTGCGTTCAAAGTGTGTTCATTCCCGTCTATACGGCCACGGTAATGCCGGAAACTTTTTCATATGAATCATCAGAGCACAAATGACTGCTCCGCCAGGACATTGCCCTTTTATGCCTTGTGTACGTGATACTATCGCCATCTGTATCTGTGCATATCGCTATCCCACGACGTTTATCACCTCAGTGTAAACTGGTCAAGGAGCGAAAGGTTTAATCAAGCGATATGTGGCTGGCAAGCTGCGGTGTATTGGCCGGGCCAGACAGGTATGCAATAGCCGTTGGAGAGTTCGTAGGGATGGCGGCCATCGGTGAACAGCCGCTTTTCGGTTATACCAATTTATTCATCTCCTGTTTAACTTGACTGTTAGATGCTCTCAAAATGACCGGTTTCGGAAATAGCTGATTTTTAGTTTTTTATTTCTATTATTTCCAGAATAAACATAGGCATCGCAGAAAGACTCAAAAATCTAACACTGCCTCAGGCTTTTGCATTACACGTTTCAAAATTCAATATGAAGGATCAAAATACCAAATAAAATTGGTAAATAAAAGAACACTTAGTTGGTCGACCATTTGTTGCTTTTCTCGAAAAGTTGGGTTGGGTTGAATATTATAAAAAGTCACCAGTACTCTCCTATTGATTGTAATTTTTTGAAACTGGTCAAAAATCATGTTGTAATCGAGGATCTTCCACTATTTGGGCATTATGAATACTGAGTACTAAAGGGTGAAAACTGAGCTTGGCAACACTTACTTTTCGTTTTAAGGATGCTACTTTCAGTTTTCATTATAAACTTCTGTATAACATTTGTAACGTTCTTTCTTCTTTAATTATTTTGAATGGAAAACTTGTTTTGTAATCAGATACGTTTATTTACTTTTTAACCAGGTGTAGGCAAGTCTTGCATACTGCAGATGCACGCGCATCGTCTATCAGTCCATGCTACACGGCAACAGATACGCTATTGTCTAATCAATGCTCTACTGATTTTTATGTCACGGGTGTGTTGCTTATTTCTAACTTTCGGCGCTGTTATTGAAGTTATTGATGTTCCCATTTTCTATAATAATCCAATATCCCAAGGCAATGGAAATATTACGAATAAACTAAGTTCGCTTTTTTTAAAAAATTGGTTTTATTTAAACGCCAAAAATTTTAGCACTGCTGCTATGGAAAATTGATATACCGATTTTTACTGTTATTAGTATAGACAAAAAAAACTGTTATAACTGAGACCAAACAAATAGCGAAAAATACCGCCTGTTCAGAACTAAAACACCGGTATCGGTTTTAAGCATTCAGTTTTTACCATCCCTAGGTAGGAGGGGCTGCAGCAAGCCAAGGGAGAAAGTGCTCACAAGTAGGTGCTCACAAGCTAGTAAGCGGCAACGGGAGAAACTGAACCACTGCTCTGTTACGGACTCATAGCGAAATTCTGATTGTGTCAAAAACATAAACACTCTGAAAAGCTTGTAACGGTGTTGCAACGTAGGTTGTACTAAGCAATAACTGTTAAGAAAAAATTTCGATACGGTGTGCCATTTCCAAAGTTATTTAGCGCCCGGTGGCTGTGAACATCATCTTCTCTTCCCGGTGCTGCGGCGCCGAGGACTTTGCTTCCGTAGCTGCCACGCCATCCGACGTGTCCGAATGGCAGCCACCACTTTTCTTAAACTTCGCCTTAGTTTGCTGTGAACTATGTTTGGCCCACCACTACGTCTTGGCTCACCATCGCCTTCCCAGTCCTGACTCGTGTTGCCCATTTGAATTCACATCTGTCGGTTTTTCTGCCAATAAATGGCCTCATCTCAAGAAAAGGTGTCAGAACAATTTCTTTCAACACAATCGCCCTCCGCCTTAGCCGCTCCTAACAGAGCCGTTACCGCACAAACTCAAGTGGCCCATCAGGTACAATTAGTGTTAGTTGTTCTCGTAGCACAGATGATAACGCGACAGAGTGTTCGACCGTCGGCTCGGGGTCAATCATTACTCCCATTACATGTCCAAGTTTTGTATCGCTCTCTTGTTCGGTTTTAGGAAACCAAACGAAGAATGTTTCTGGCGACACTGTCTCTCACGGGCCGCTTGAATTTGCATGTGCAACGGCCTGATTGATTTCCGTGCTAATTATCTAGGAAACGTATGTTTTTCCTTATCAATTCTTTCTCAGAGCAACCTGTCCTGCAACATTCTCAAAAGTTTTTCAGACTGTTTCTGACTATCCTGTATATTCACCAAAGACACTGAAATTGCTTCCAGATGAGCTACAGAAAATCTAACGATAGTGTTGAAACTGCAATGGAGAGACGAATTCAGTAAAATTATCACCACGTTTTTGCAACAGATACTGAGAAAATTAATAACATTTATATGCCAAATTGTTTATAATAAAATTAGCAAAAATTGCACACACGCGAAACTGCATGTGACCGATCATGTACTAGAAGGTAGTCGTCAGAGGAGTATATTTGTTGCAGTACAGAGCAGACTGGGTTATTATTATAAGTACATTGTAGAATAGCATTTGCCTGAGTGCTAACACAAACAGTTCTCCACGTTTGCAGCAAAGATTAGCGGCATGATGAACAATTTACCTTGCTATCTACTTTAATTATATATATTTGATATGAAAATTTGGTAATGTAATGTTGTAAGAAAGTAGACTGACTGAAGTGGTACCACAGGGGCATGAAGAATAAAGATATGAACTCGACTACGTTCTTGCAGTTGTGATCTATAGCTTAAAACAGTTATCTAAAAACAACAGTTCAGCTATGTGTAAAATTAACCTATGTAGTAATGGGATCTAAATAAATTGTGAAGATATATCTTAATTGTTTAAAATGTAAAAAAAATTGTAACTTGTAGTCGTAGGAATTTAAATGCAGTTTGGTTGAATTTACTACACTGCACAATGCCTTTGGCTTATATTAGTGATTGCTTGCGAATGCTTTGTTTGTTCAGCTAGGACAATTAATTCTGATTTCATTTATAGCACTGTGCATAATATTAGCCTGCATAAGGCCATCATTCAGAGAAAACCTGTGTCTTCTGTAAATAAATTTATACTGAATTCTAACCGTGTGGGTAGCCTACATTAATGTCGTGATGAGTGATTACGTGTGTTTCTCTTTTATTTAAATATTATTCAGGTGTTTTATATGCAGGGTGGTTGTAATTAAACTTTCGCTGCTTGAGAGCCGCCCCCCCCCCCCCTCTCCCACCCACCACATCCCATGGAAAACGAATGATCGTAGGACAATGCAACTTTGTGGAAACATTTGTAAGGAATTGTGGAAGAGAATTAAAGAATTAATCATTGAAAGAAACACATTTCAATGTCCCAATGAGATCGTAACATTTGTTAATCACTTACGGGTACCATGTTTACATTCTGTTACGGCGTAAGTGAGCACCGGCACGCCAGTCGGAAACGACAGAAAAGAGAAGGCTTTGAGCAGAGGTCAGACGATCGCACGCCGACCGACCTTCTTGCAGGATGGCAACGCCACAGCAGCGGCCCCTAGGTGCAGATAGAACTCAACACGTCGCTCTTAACAGAACTAAATCAACAGATGTAAAGGTAATATCCGGAGTACCACAGGGAAGTATGATACGACCGTTGCTGTTTACAATATATATAAATGATCTAGTAGAAAGCGTGTGATGCTCTTTAAGGCTATTCGCAGATGATACAGTTGTCTATACCAAAGTAGCAACGACAGAAGATAGTAAGAATTTGCAGAATGACCTGCAGAGAATTAATGAATGGTGCAGGCTCTGGCAGCTGACCCTGAACGTGAATAAATGTAACATATTGCGCATACACAGGAAAAGAAATCCACTGCTGTACAGCTACACTATTGATGACAAACAGCTGAAGACAGCGTCTGCCGTAAAATATCTGGGAGTAACTATCCAGAACGACCTTAAGTGGAATGAACACATAAAACAGATAATGGGAAAATCAAACACCAGACTCAGATTCATGGGAAGAATCTTAAGGAAATGCAACTCATCCACGAAAGAAGTGGATTATGAGGCGCTTGTTCGACCGACTCTCGAGTACTGTTCCTCTATCTGGGATCCCTATCAGATAGAGGAGATAGAGAAGATCCAGCGCAGAGCGGCGCGTTTCGTCACGGGATCGTTTAGCTAGAGAGAGAGCGTTACGAAGATGCTAAACAAACTCCACTGACAGACGTTACAAGAGAGGCGCTGTACATCACGGAAAGATTTACTATTAAAATTTCGGGACAGCACTTTTCGGGAGGAGTCGGACAACATATTACTTCGCCCCACATACATCTCGCGTTTTGACCACGAGGAGAAAATTCGATAAATTAGAGCCAATACAGACGCTTACCAACAATCATTGTTTCCACGCACTATACGCGAGTGGAACAGGGTCAGAGGAATCAGATAGTGGTACCGAAACTACCGTCCGGCACACACCATTAGGTGGCTTGCGGAGTCTGATGTAGATATGGAGCGCCGCGCCCCACTATAGCAGGTTCAACGTTAGCCACTGTCATTAGCAATCTCTACATAGCACAGTTAAAGATCAGCAGTCACTGCAGTTCAGTTGACAGACTTTGGCTAGTGGCGGACGCTAGGATCAGAAGTTCAAAAATGGTTCAAATGGCTCTGAGCACTATGGGACTTAACATCTGTGGTCATCAGTCCCCTAGAACTTAGAACTACTTAAACCTAACTAACCTAAGGACATCACACACTTCCATGCCCGAGGCAGGAGTCGGACCTGCGACCGTAGCGGATCAGAAGTGTTACTTGTGTTTGTCTATTCTGAAGAAGACTGGTTATTTTGTATGTCGCCCTTTGCTTGCGAGATATCTGTGTAATTGCACTTGTGGATGATCATTTATAAAGTACTATAAGAATTCTCGGATCAAAGTTAGGTATTTGTACTTGTCTTGTTGTAATAAAACTTATTAATACGAGTTATTTGATTGTTTGTCCAGCGAACCGAGTATGCAGGATTCGTAGACACATCACGTTCCAGGTTAAGAATGACACGTGGCAAATGTTGATGAGTGACGTGAAATTATTACGGATATCATCTCACGATTGTTCGCAGCCGGCCGGAGTGGCCGAACGCTTCTAGGCGCTACAGTCTGGAACCGCGCGACCGCTACGGTCGCAGGTTCGAATCCTGCCTCGGTCATGGGTGTGTGTGATGTCCTTAGGTTAGTTAGGCTTAAGTAGTTCTAAGTTCTAGGGGACTGATGACCTCAGAAGTTAAGTCCCATAGTGTTCAGAGCCATTTGAACCATTTGATTGTATGCAGCACGGTTCGAATGGTGGACCACGGAATATTCAGCTGTCACAACAAAGCTTGTCAACTGCTTGAAGATCGCACGATGAGTCCAGCATTCTCAGCCATGGTAACAGTTTGTGGCGTAACTGGCAGTCGGCCTCTCCCACGAGAAATTCCCAAATCGTCAGTTAATTGTAAGTTCTTCAACCACAATGCGGAAAGAGTAAAGCTCTGCTCACCTTGCCCAGACCCACGGATGCTCGTGTTTCAGCCCTACGTCGACGTACCAGTACCGGCTCCTAACGGCAAGTCGTGACGCTAACCCTACGAACAACGCAAATCCTGTTGCGCTCAGTCTGTACATCATTCCTATAATGTGGGGAACTGAGACGGTAAATAGTTTACCGTCTGCACTGGCTCAAGTGGCGTAAGTTTAATTATTATTCACTGATCATTAGATGCTTTCGTAAACCTTAGTGCAACAGTTCGCAGACGAAGCCCTATTTGTGCAAACGAGCCATCAAACAGATTTTAAGTTAGCACTCGGCCTCCGGTGAAGTGGTAGCAGCTGAAGAATCTACATCAGATTAGCAGATAATTACCATTCCCTGGCTCGTTTCAAATAGACATTCCCTTTGGAAGTATCTTCCGCGGTGTGATTATCCTGATGCTGCAACTTCGTTGTCGTAACAGGGTGCTACCGTCTTTGAGGTGCAGCTGTCTGCCTCATTGAGAACGATACGCTGGCTGTGTGGTGCGACTGCAGCGTAGTGGCTGCTGAGGCAAAAAACCTGTTTTTGCTCGGTAATCGTGAACCGCTTCGCGAGATAGCGATCTTCTTTCATTAATGCGGGGACAGCGTTTTTTGCATTTTTCGTGAACAGTGTTGAAAGTATGTACGCTTTCCGCTAGAGTTTAAATTAAAATTCCCAGTTAAAGGAAAGAGAAGCTTGATATAGACAATTCTGTCTTCCGAGAACAACTCGGACTGTTTGTTACAGTAGTATTTCACTGGAAGCGGATATATAGACTACTCCAAGTTACGTACATGGGCACTTCTTATATTTCACGATCGTATCATACAATCGGAATTAGGCTTTTGGAAGGCGATACTACAGAGAATGGAAAATATTTTTCTAAGAGTATAATTTACATACGAAGAGTGGAAATATCAAATGATCTAAGTGCCACTTTTTCACAAAACACGTTTTTTGTGTTATTGTGTTCTCGGAACTCTGTTGCATGTCCCTAGACTTGTTCCATGTCCCACATCATGGAATAAATGTTTTAAACTTTCAATACTAGATGGCGAATCGTCTGTGTGTTAGGCAGTACTTCGCTCTTGAATTGCAACTGACATACGTCAAGGTATTTTCCAGTTAGTTTTTGATGATATTTCCGGTAAGCCTGGGACGGTTTGAAGAGATAAAACGCGTTTTTGGTAAATGAGTACGACTTTTTGCGCTGTGATAGGTGTTTTACAACTGAAGGTAAGCGAAGAAAGGTAAGGAAGGCCTTTCTTCAGGAAGATTGTTGAGTGAGCTAGAGCTATGAACCGATCCCATGTAATTCCAATGCATACAACTGACTTCTTTGATTTTAACCTTTTGAGTGCCAACGACATGGAAAAAATACATTTTAAATTTTTTCAGAAAATTACCCTTTATCGTCATTGTAAGCAACGAATACAAAAAGAAATTGTCAAAAAGCAAACAACCAATTGTTTTATGAAGGTGGTTTCGCTCTGGAACCACTGGGCATACGGTTACCAGCCTTCCAGGCACAGGTTCGGTTCCCGGCTGGGTTGGAGATTTTCTCCACTCAGGGACTGGGTGTTGTGGTGTCTTCATGATCATATCATCCCCATCGACGTGCAACTCGCCGAAGTCGCGTCAACTCAAAAGGCTTGCACAAGACGACAGGTCTGTCCGACGGGAGGCCCTAGCCACACGATATTTCATTTCATCATTTACTGTGGAAACAAGCTCAGAATTACTTCCACGGGAGATTCACAGCTTACATCAACATTTGGTCCGTCCTCTTCAGAAAGGTCATGTACAGCTCGTAGATTGTATGATGTAACATATCTTATTTGTGAGTTTATAATGGCAGGCTCATCTTTACTGTCATCAACAACGTCGTCATGAACTGTATTTTAAATGAGTAGTTCAGGACCTGGCAAAGAAGTGGAAGTTCCTGATATGCCTGATGAAGAACATTCACAGAAGCATCCGCAGGGCCACTCTCTGCCTCAGGTCTCTGAATCCAAACCCCTCGGAATTTCTTCTTCTAAAAGACAGACGCGTAGATCACAGGTGACGTCTCGAAATTTCCATGAACTCATGATGCCTAAAACTAGTTATAGTCTTACATAACAAACAAAAAGGGCCTAAAATTTAATAAATTTACATCAACAAAAAGGATTTAAAATTTAATAAATTTGCCTCGTAGTATGTTACGTCTGCCACAGACGGCCCCTGTCAGGCAGACTACACTCAAGACACCCCTGTGTACCATATAACATACACAAGTACTTGCAGGCGCAACCAAGAGAAAAACAATTCTAGAAAACAAACAGAACTTGCTAGAGACTAATGCGAACCTTTTTCTGCAGAGGTCGCCTCACAGATACAGGGAAAGTTGGAGTGCTCCGCCGGCCTCCACCGGCTTTATAAGGTCAGCGCAGCAGCAGTACAGCCAGTTCCTCGCCAAGCTAGGACCAGTTCCGAAGGACCACACCGACGCTCTTGATGAATGGTCGTCTACAAGTTATTTGTTTTTGTGTGTATATAGTGATTGTTCGAGAAGTGTAGTTCAGTTTCAATAAACGACATTAGACTGAGTGTTCTACAATACTAAGTACTCTCCAGTGGCGACGACTATAGTGGAACGAACCGATGAACATCATGGTTAGGACAGCAGCACCTACGGAATGGCAACAATTCTTTCAAGGACGCTGCACCAGTTTTTGGAAACTCAGACACAACTGATCGACGAAATGCGAAGCCTCGCGACGCCACCGCCGTTCCCAGCATTCAACGATGAACTTGGAGAATGGGAAACATGCGAACGACGATTCATCAAGTCACCCAAGAAGACAGGCAGCGCACTTTTTTCTTGTCATGGAACTAATCGAAGATGTACGTCCTGCTCACGAAATTACATCCGCTGGACCCCGACTCCCTCACCTTCACCGGCATCTGTGCGACGTTAAATGCCTACTACAAACGCCGATATCATGTACTCACAGCCCGCGTCGAGTTCTACCAATGTCGGAAGAAACCCGAGCAGACCTATTGCCAGTGGGCCGCCGAGCTGCAATGTCTCAGCAGGAAATGTAAGTTCCACACACATCTTTCCAAGGAATCATACGCTGATGACATGGTGCGTGACCACTTGATACAGGCAGCGCCAGACGCCGCTTTCCGCCACGACGCCCTCAAGTTACAAGACCCGTCCCTCGAGCAGGTCATAGAACTAGCCTATAAGTTAGAAATTTCTACAGCCGCCGATCGTCGACTGGAATCCTGGGCAGATGTAGCAGCAATCCGTGACGACGCCACGACGGAGACCGAAGACGTCGCAGCAATCCAGGCCTCAACACCGCGCTCCTACCGCCGCCGTGGTCGGAGACCGCCTCCACAACAAGACGCCGAGTCGCACCATCCCGGTCGGAGCCAGAAGCCACTTCCGCAACAACACAACCGGCAACGTCGTCGTGGGGATTGTCTCCTCCTGCCCCAACTGCTATTCAACACATGATAGAGAAGATTGCCCAGCCCGCTGGGCGCAATGCACACACTGTGGCAGGGAAGGCCATTTACCGTCCGTTTGTCGCGCAAAAACCACCTCCTCCAGCAACCGCCAGCCCAGGCCATATCCAGGCGGCTTGAACAACACCCCAATGGACATCAACAAGGTAGACAACTCCTCGACATCAAAAATTTTTTATAGACGTCACTATCAATGACAAGCCTCTGCGTCTGCAAGTGGACACAGGCGTAGCAGTATCCTTGATTAATTACACTTCATATGCCAACATTGGTTCACCACCCCTCTCTCCAGCCCCTAAGCGCCTATTGGCGTACAATAAGCAAGAGATAGCTCTCCTACGACAATTCACGGCTCAAGTCAAGTACAAATCGGTTCACCGTCCAGTCACGTTTCTGGTTGTCAACAACAGCAGACTTATTCGGACTGGACGCCTTCCGCTTATTCGGATTTTACATTGTAGACGATGTTCACCTAGTGTCTCAGCACGTTCCTTTTCCTGAAGTTGATGCACTCTGTAATGAATTCCAGGACCTGTTTTCACCAGGCATAGGCTGCGCCAAGGACTTTGAGGCCTTGCTCCAACTCCGTCCCGCCGCCCGGCCCCGCTACTTCCGGGCACGTCAGGTACCAGTGGCACTACAACAGCCGCTCAAAGAAGAACTCCAACGTCTTCAAGATGAAGGGGTTCTCCAGCCCATGCGGTTAAGCTTATGGTCCACGCCTTTAGTCATCGTGCAGAAGCCAGGCCGCCGCCTTCGCCTCTGTGGTGACTTTAAGTCTACAGTCAACCCACAGCTTCTCGTTGACAACTATCCCCTTCCACGACCGGAAGATCTTTTTCGCAAATTGGCAGGGGGCTCCTACGTTACCAAAATCGACCTAGCAGAAGCATATCTCCAAATTCCTCTTGATCTTTCCTCCCGACAGTACACTGGTTTAAATACTCCTTCTGGCCTCTTTCAACTAAACCGACTCATGTTCGGTTTAGCCAGTGCTCCTGCAATCTTTCAAAGATACCTTGAACAACTTCTCACTGATATCCTGGGCTGTATAAGTTACTTAGACGTCATAGTCGGCACGGGGTCCTCCTCCGAAGAGCACATAGCCAACCTCCGCCTCCTCTTCCTCTGTCTTCGAACTTCAAGTATGAAATGTAATATTTCTAAATGTTCATTTTTCCAACAATCTATTTCCTATCTGGGTCACATCATTTCCCAAAATGGCATTCCTCCATCTTTCTCTTATATCGACGCCATTAACAACCTGCCCCGTCCCCGGGACCTTCATCAGTTGAAATCCTTCTTGGGCAAAATTACGTATTACAGGAAATTCGTTCCTTCTGCCGCTCAAGTAGTAGCACCCCTGTACCGCCTCTGCCGCAAAAATGTCCCATTCTGTTGGACCCCAGTCTGCGAGAGCGCCTTCCATACCCTCAAACAGCAGCTCCAATCCTCTGCATGTCTCATGCCTTATGATCCAAATCTTCCTTTGATACTTGCTACGGACACCTCTGAGTATGGTGTGGGAACCGTCCTGTCTCACAAATTGGCGGATGGCACAGAGCGCCCCATAGCATACATCTACAAAGCTCTCTCACCAGCACAAATCAAATATTCCCAAATCGAGAAAGAAACACTTGCTATGGTTTTTGCCTGTTCCAAGTTCTATCCCTTTCTCTATGGTAAGTATTTTCACATTATTACTGACCACATACCGCTCCTCTCTTTATTTGCGCCTTCCGCGCGATTACCGACCAAAGCATCCCTACATCTCCAGCGTTGGGCGTTGTTCCTATTCCAATTTCGCTGCACCATGCATTTCCATACCACCTCCCAGCAAGCCAACACGGATGCCTTGTCGCGTCTACCACAAGGTCCGGACCCTGCTTTTGACCAGTTGGACCTCCTCGTTTTTCAGATTGATGATGACGTCCAAGAGGTCCTGAAGGCATTTACCGTTACAGCCGTTAACGCAGCTGCAGCCACCACAGACGATTCCCTCCTCCGAGTCGTCCGACACTGCGTTCTGCATGGTTGGCCGTCCTCGCCGCCTCCTCAGGATCAATGCCCCCTCCGGTTGTACTATTCCATCCGACACCAGCTTTCGGTGGAGGATAGAGTCCTCCTTCGCTTAGATTCAGCAGAACCGAGGGTCATCATTCCAAGATCTCTGCAGCTGACGATCCTCCACATTCTTCACCAAGGGCATTGGGGGATTGTTGCACCAAATCCTTCGCAAGAAGGCATGTTTTTTGGATTGGCCTCACATCTGAATTGACCACAATTTCGAAGCCAGGAATCCCTCTCCTTTTGCACCGACAATGGCATCCAGGATCTTCTCACCCAGCCCTTCCATCCCCAATCTAATGAGGAAGCGAAACGCCTGGTCAGAACTTTCAAGACACAAATGCTCAAATATACCAAAGACCACTGTCTTGAAGATGCTCAGACGCTATTCCTCAGTGCCTATAAAGTTACTCCGATAGGGGACAAAAGCCCAGCGGAAGCACACCACGGCCGCTAAGCCAGGACCCTCCTACATCTTCTCTTGCCCTCTCCAAGAATTCAGATTCCTCCTGGACAGTCCCGGTTCTTCCCTGGCTCCTTAGTCTGGACCCAAGGATTGGCACTAAAGCAGGTTGGCCGCCCGCCATCATTCAGCGTTCCCAGTGTCGCCAACTTTTGGATGTCATTATGGATGGCCACATAGTCCATCGCCATCGAAATCAATTACGTCCTCACTACTCGCTACCCTGCGACACCTGCACCGCACCCTACGACACGGACCACTGCCACCTCTGCAACCCATTCCGGACCACCTACACAGACCCCTTCACTAATGCTATCTAATCTTTGCATGGGTGATGTTTCAGGGCATCAGTCAGCGCCACCAGCACCACCAACACAGCAGTCGCAGCCGACGGACCAGCTGCCCAGCCCCTGTTCGGCGCCTCCCCAACAGCCGATGGCCACCGATGAAGACAAACCGATGCCACTGGTCCTACCCATGCCGCCATCACAACCAGTACACAGGTCAACCCGCATCGCAGGACGTACAGCACCATATTTTCCAAGAGGCAGCCTCCACAGCCTCCTCCAGGGAGCCGCAGCCGCAGATCTCCATAACGTAGCAGCCATTGATCTTGAGCGCAGCTCTCCCCCGGAATGCTATGATCACAGGTTCGAATCCTGCCTCGGGCATGAATGTGTGTGATGTCCATAGGTTAGTTAGGTTTAAGAAGTTCTAAGTTCTAGGGGACTGATGACTACAGATGTTAAGTCCCATAGTGCTCAGAGCCATTTTTGAACTTGCAAGCGCAACCAAGAGGAAAACAAATCTTCAAAACAAACAGAACTTGCTAGAGACTAATGCAAACCTTTTTCTGCAGAGGTCGCCTCACAGATACAAGGAGAGTTGGAGTACTCCGCCGGCTTTATAAGGCCAGCGCAGCAGGAGTACAGCCAGTTCCTCACCGAGCTAGGACCAGCTCCGACGGACCTCGCCAACGCTCTTGTTTTTGTGTGTATATAGTGATTGTTCGAGAAGTGTTGTTCAGTTTCAATAAACCACATTAGACTGAGTGTTCTACAATACTGAGTACTCTCCACAGTTATAAAATGAATTACAAAAGATCGTTCAGCCCCAGTAGTCTCTTGTCAAAAAAAAATGGTTCAAATGGCTCTGAGCACTATGGGACTTAACATCTATGGTCATCAGTCCCCTAGAACTTAGAACTACTTAAACCTAACTAACTTAAGGACATCACACAACACCCAGCCATCATGAGTCTCTTGTCGAAACCACTCGTAAGAGCTGTAGTGCAAACTCAAATTTTCGTTACAAAGATCTTAGACATACTTACTTTGACTGCCAGTGATCTCCTCAGTATCATCATTGCTCAAAAACCACACGTCAAGTTAATTATGTAACAAAAATCTGCAGATACAAATCTCCTTCGGTCACACTGCAAACACTCGTCACCGACAGTTGCTTTGAAGCAACTACTGCATTGCACTACATTCGTAGAAATGCCGCACTGTACGCCTTGGAGTCTGCCTTGCAGTAGCATCGGTGGTTTCACGCGAAAGGCACTGGTACTTAAAAAAGAAAAGTAATAAAGTTGCGGTTTGAGGCAGAAACCAACTGGGGCTAAAAAGGGTAAAAGCTGCTACTGAAAGACTGTTGTCAGTGCAGACGTGTAAGATCTCCTTGCCGCGCGGGATTAGCCGAGCGGTTTCAGGCGCTGCAGTCATGGACTGTACGGCTGGTCCCGGCGAAGGTTCGAGTACTCCCTCAGGCATGGGTGTGTGTGTTTGTCCTTAGGATAATTTAGGTTAAGTAGTGTGTAAGCTTAGGGACTGATGACCTTAGCAGTTAAGTCCCATAAGATTTCACACACATCATCATCATCATCTGTAAGATCTCCAGATTCAGTATGATGAAAGTGTCTCACCCTCATCCATCTCAAACACATATTAAAAATTCTTACTCTGAAACAGAAGCATGAAATATGTGAATGTGTTCAAAATAGAAAAGACCATGGCTAATGTATCCCAAGCCGTACTTCATCGGAAAGACCAGCCATGTTTATCAATTGCAACGCAGAAAGACCTGTTGACGATGTTGGCATTTGTCTCTCAACGTCACAGGGATTTCTACAGTAAATGTTGCTTCTGATCCCAAGACTGCAGTTGTGTAAGAAACAGATGTCAAAACGGAGAGATCTTTTCCTTGAATTTAACTTTGTTAAACTCTTGTAAAAAAATTAAAAAGATGTTACAGATGGTTCTGTTGACGACAGTTCTACTAGTTAAGACATTGCTGCTGCATTTCTCTATTTGTATTATCACAGATAAAATGTAGTGCCTCAGTATTAATGACACTTGGAACAAAAACTTTCTTATTGATACTTCGAACCAGTCTGTTCCCTGGTATGACACCTAGAACGTGGTTAATAAATTACTTGTTTTCTAGCTTCTCTTTTGTCATTTTATTCTGAAGAAACTGTTTTCAATGGAACTATAAATTTTGATGGCATTCGGTAGCTCGTGAAAAGAAGAGGACTCTATTGTATCCCTGTGACAAGTTACAAATATTTCGCAAAAATAGCTGAGAGATGTGCTAAATATGAGACAGTTTTGTTAGGGCTTACTAAGGGATACAGAAACACTGAACTAAAACAGAACTGCCAAGCGTACGTCATACTGCACATACGTTATCATGAACGCAGGAACACGGAGACTGGACTCTCAAGACATGAAGGGAAAGCTAAAGTTTTGTGTCCCGTTGATGTCAAAGTCGTTAGAGATGGAGTAGAAGCTACGAATGGACGGGTATGAGGAATGAAAGTGGATGTGGGGTAATTTAAAAAACCATGAGAACATTCACCTGAAGAGATCTAGTGAAATCAGGCAACACTTAAATCAATGCGATATAGTGTTCAGAGAAAGCATGGATACGGTCACCTGAACTGAAGAGTCAGGTTCCATGTTGACAATACGAGAATATGGTTGTTTTCAAAGGTAAGTAACTGTCCTGGCTGATGGCGACCTCACTGAATGGAGACCACACCTACATAGATCTATCGTATGCACTCACTACGTTCATTGAATACCACGTTTGAATAAATTGTATGTGAGGGTAGAATAGGTATATTATTTGGTATGACAGGAGTTTATTTTTTCTAGATATACATAATTTTTAATCACCATAACAATTTTATACCTCACAGAAACGTCGTTGGGTGTAGAGATGAACAGTATGCAAGTAATCTTATATTTTCGTTTTAATGTCTACAGGATGTTCTTGTGCTATCGACCCTGATACCCATACATTTGTTTGTCTCCTGTATCGGATGCCACTGAATAGCAGTCAGGCAAATTAATTCTTTTATAGCGCAGCTCGCTTTACTCAACAAAATGTCTTTCATCAAATAAATGCAAATTGCAGAGCATCCAAAATACAAGATTATGACGAACGACGTGAACAGTATGGAAGATGTTCAGTTTCGGCACCGTTACTTCACTTCTCTCCGCTGCAAGATAGTTATAGTCTCTGTGTTTACGCACATAAATTTACATGTGTTTACGCCATGATAAATAAAACAGTATTATGACGAGAAAAAACAGTATTATAAATATTCTGCTGGTATTTGTTTATGTCGCGGACCCATTGTTCAGAAACCATAACAATATCAGATGCCAAATGGTTCTAATCTCTAAATAAGCTTTGATTCTAATTATAATATTACACATCCATATGTATTATATACATAACAAGTGAAAGCTGAAAATAATTACAAATTTATGGACTGTGAACAGTGACGTGTAATTAGTGCATATACAGGGTGAGTCACCTAACATTACCGCTGGATATATTTCGTAAATCACATCAAATACTGACGAATCGATTCCACAGACCGAACGTGAGGAGAGGGGCTAGTGTAATTGGTTAATACAAACCATAAAAAAATGCACGGAAGTATGTTTTTTAACACAAACCTACGTTTTTTTTTAAATGGGACCACGTTAGTTTTGTTAGCACATCTGAACATATAGACAAATACGTAATCAGTGCCGTTTGTTGCATTGTAAAATGTTAATTACATCCGGAGATATTGTAACCTAAAGTTGACGCTTGAGTACCACTCCTCCGCTGTTCGATCGTGTGTATCGGAGAGCACCGGATTACGTAGGGATCCAAAGGGAACGGTGATGGACCTTAGGTACAGAAGAGACTGGAACAGCACATTGCGTCCACATGCTAACACCTTTTTATTGGTCTTTTTCACTGACGCACATGTACATTACCATGAGGGGTGAGGTACACGTACACACGTGGTTTCCGTTTTCAATTACGGAGTAGAACAGAGTGTGTCCCGACATGTCAGGCCGATAGATGTTCAATGTGGTGGCCATCATTTGCTGCACACAACTGCAATCTCTGGCGTAACGAATGTCGTACACGCCGCAGTTCTTCTGGTGTAATGTCGCCGCAGGCTGCCACAATACGTTGTTTCATATCCTCTGGGGTTGTAGGCACATCACGGTACACATTCTCCTTTAACGTACCCCACAGAAAGAAGTCCAGAGGTGTAGGATCAGGAGAACGGGCTGGCCAATTTATGCGTCCTCCACGTTCTATGAAACGCCCGTCGAACATCCTGTCAAGGGTCAGCCTAGTGTTAATTGCGAAATGTGCAGGTGCACCATCATGCTGATACCACATACGTCGACGCGTTTCCAGTGGGACATTTTCGAGCAACGTTGGCAGATCATTCTGTAGAAATGCGATATATGTTGCAGCTGTTTGGGCCCCTGCAATGAAGTGAGGACCAATGAGGTGGTCGCCAATGATTCCGCAGCATACATTTACAGTCCACGCTCGCTGTCGCTCTACCTGTCTGAGCCAGCGAGGATTGTCCACGGACCAGTAATGCATGTTCCGTAGATTCACTGCCCCGTGGTTTGTGAAACCCGCTTCATCGGTAAACAGGTAGAACTGCAACGCATTCTCTGTTAATGCCCATTGACAGAATTGCACTCGATGATTAAAGTCATCACCATGTAATTGCTGATGTAGCGACACATGAAACGGGTGAAAGCGGTGACGATGCAGCACCCGCTTCTCCTGTGACGGGCCTGTTACTGACCCGTTTGCGTGCTACGACCATACCTGTTGTATACAGTTGGCGGTAGATGTTTTGCAATGTGCGGCACGTTGGATGCTCTCTGTCCGGGTACCGTTCTGCATACACCCTGAAGGCTTCAGCTGCATTTCGTCGACACTCGCCATAGATGAGTATCATCTCCGCCCTTTCAGAGTTCGAATACACTATGGTCACAGTTCCTACAACACTACACTATCACAGACGTCTGGTAACACGATGTACCACAGTTGGTCTGCGTGCGGAGACGAATGCAGAATAACAATAGCAGCAAGCGCTACATGCGGACACTGCGACAGCTAGACCAAACCACAACAGTGCACTACAGCCACACTCGTAAACACGGTCGTCATCGTAAACATGTCCCTGCAGATGCTGCTCGTCGACCGTGGCCCGTGTTTGTTACAACACGCAACTGAACGTCGGAGGTTTCAAGCGTCAACTTTAGGTTACAATATCTCCGGATGTAATTAACATTTTACAATGCAACAAACGGCACTGATTACGTATTTGTTTATATGTTCAGATGTGCTAACAAAACTAACGTGGTTCCATTTAAAAAACGTAGGTTTGTGTTAAAAACATACTTCCGTGCAATTTTGTATGATTTGTATTAAACAATTACACTAGCCCCTCTCCTCACGTTCGGTCTGTGGAATCGGTTCGTCAGTATTTGATGTGGTTTACGAAATATATCCAGCGGCAACGTTAGGTGACTCACCCTGTATGTCTTATAAGTTATCGGATTCGAAATCAGTTATAATTTTAAACTTCGTTTTGAAATATTATTGCGTAGTATTTTTGCCCTACTATACGAAGTAGCAGACGATAAGGATGTTATACGATAACTAAAATAAATTTATGACAAAACTCATACTGATTTTTAAACTGATGACTAATGAAAGTTGAAGGGAAGATTTGTGATTTAACGTCTTTCGACATCAAGTTCAAAAAATGTTCAAATGTGTGTGAACTCTTATGAAACTTAACTGCTAAGGTCATCTGTCCCTAACCGAGCGAGGTGGCGCAGTGGTTAGCACACTGGACTCGCATTCGGGAGAACGACGGTTCAATCCCGTCTCCGGCCATCCTGATTTAGGTTTTCCGTGATTTCCCTAAATCGCTTCAGGCAAATGCCGGGATGGTTCCTTTGAAAGGGCACGGCCGATTTCCTTCCCCATCCTTCCCTCACCCGAGCTTGCGCTCCGTCTCTAATGACCTCGTTGTCGATGGGACGTTAAACACTAATCTCCTCCTCCTCCGTCATCTGTCCCTAAGCTTACACACTACTTAACCTAAATTATCCTAAGGACAAACGCACACACACACCCATTAAGTGTATTAGCAACGCAGCGCTAGCTGGAACTGGAAAAGGATGGTCATAGAACTGGTCGTGGACCCCCTACATTCGCCTGAAGTGATTCAGAGACTCCACGGGAAATCAAAGCCAGGGTTGTCAAACTGAGATTTGAATATCGCTCCCCACTTTTACAAGCCCAGCATGTGCCGCCTCGCGCGGGACCTACACGTCTCATTAACACAGTAGTTCGAATTAAAGCAGTCGTTGATAATAGTAGACTCAACAGAAACGTTTCATGAACTGTTTCAAACGCGCTAACATTTCAAAGAGTTTCTTTTTAAATTTCGAAGACGAAAAATACTTCGTCTACTTTTCTGCTGCGACGTAGGATTTAGATGTCTATTAGGGTTTTCGTCCGCATCCGCCATAAAAGTACTCAATTTAAAGAAATGTGTATTAACAAAGTAAAAGAATGCCTTCAAATTTTGCTGTATTCTCAGTAAGTTTCACTGAATAACTGCTCACTCAGAGAGTTTGTGTGACTTTTCAAGACAGGTACTTAAGCCTTCACTAAAAAGATTCCTTAACCATATGTTTCCAACGTAGATCCTAAACCTCCATTCAGAATTTCAATAAGAAGAAAGTGTTTTAAATTAATTAGATTATGCCAGCATGTTCTAACATGGACGATATTGCCTCTTGCACATACGTTGAAATAAGGAAGAGAGCGATAAGAACTCATAGGTACAGTCGTGCTCAAAAGTATCCGAACGACCTGAATTGCATTTCGCCTGATTCGCATGCAACCCACATAACGCAGCTGTCTAGCAGGTCCTCTAATCGCTCCTTGGTACAGTCGTTTGACTATTGAAAATGGCTCCAACATGTCACCACTAGAAAAACTCGGCTCTGTATCGCAATAATTCAAGATGTAAAGTAATACCACGATACTACAAATATCAGGGAACACCTTGTCACAGATAACACTGTCCTTAAGGCTTGTAAGCTCACATTTATTGCAATAAATGACATACCTGAAATGTTACCACTCTCTTTATTACGTCAGATAGGTAATGCACGCAGTAAGTTCGTCGTATTCATGATTTCCTCTTCAAAGTAACAGACCGTACTTGTTGCTTAACACAAAATGGTATTACAAATTTAAGTTATTCACGAGCAGCTAGTTGAGAATATGTATGAACTTCAAATGACACGACGAACCGTCTCGTTCTGCATTTGGATTCAAACCCAGGTCATGCAGACTAAGATTTCGTGACTGCCGGAAACTAACAGTCATTCCTGACTAGGCATACAGAGAGTGATATACCTCGATTTTAGACTGTATCAGTTAGCAAATATCAACTTTAAATTACATAACGTAAACATTTTTAACGGACGCGAATTCCTACCCAGCATCTATTGTCCCTGTTAACGAACTAAGAGAGATGTTTATATTGCTTCTTCATAAGTAACTTACTTGAAATGCCGTGATGTAAAGCTTTGTGTTGGACAGGGCTTCTAACCCAGAACCTAATCGGATTGTTATCGAAGCACAATCAACTGTGACTTATCGTATTTTCTCGGCAGTAGCAAGATGTTTTAACTGAAATGACGAGACGAAACATTAATTTTTTCCTTCCCAGGACTCCAACCCGGAACCTATCGCTGTTATATATTAGAGAAAACGAACGTTAAATATGGGTTTGTTACATCAGCAGCGACATGTGAGCATGTTTGAACTAGAAATAATATGACGAAGAGTTCAATGCTGACTAGGAATCGAACCCCACTCATACCGTTGTTGACTACACACAAAGAGACGTCAGCTACAGAATTTTTCTCCACCAGAAGCTCGGAATAACATCCTTGAACTTAGAGTGATCTCTCAAATAGTTCTGTGTCTCACTGGGAGTCAAAAACGTCAGATATCGTTAGTGTTGACAACGAATGAAAATGCATTAAAAATCAAAATTATTATCCATCAGCAGATAGGTGTTCTCATGCTAGAGCTTGATAATACATAATGAAAACTTTAGTGCCGGGCCAGCATTCGAACCCATTCACGCGCAATATGTGGAGATGTTGAGGAATCTGCAGTTTTGAACAAACAGCAAATTGTAGTCGAGCTGTATTGTCACGAAGGGATCAAATTCCGCCTTAAGGGCGGTCTGAGTTGCATTCCAAGTCCAATTTCGGACCGCAATGCCATTATACCTTCTTCACATGGCGTAGCCAGAAGAGAATAGAATCTGTCTCTCCATATTAAAACTCATGGACAGAAGTTGGAATAAAACCCAGGCCATCATCATAGGAACCCATCATCAATCCAACAGACCACCAAACCATCTTCTGTAGGACTCATTTTTCTTTCATAACACCGTTGCGGCACACTCGATGAGAATTATGAAACACAGGCTCTTTGTAGTGGTTTGCAGCATGTTCAGTACATTCATTTACTTGGTTGAGCGAATCGCCATGAACTAGCTGCCTCGGCTACCCAGTGCATATATTCGACTCTATTTTGTAATCACCGAAATAAAATGATGTAACTGCCACCTACACAGAACTGCCAACAGTGCAGGATGCAGAAATTTAAAGAGGAAGTGTTCCTTTCCATTTGAGCTACTCCATTGCGCTATCTGTTTGTTGAAAATGTCGTGCAGTGCAAAAGAAAAGCTGTAACTGTCTGTCTCTCAGAAGTCTAGATCCGGCCATATGCATTATCTCACAGCACTGTGGAATGCGGAAGATCTGGAAGAACTATTGTTGACTTCCGGAGGTGCTATAGGTATATGACAGCTAGTAGCGTCACGGCAAGTGTCATGCACCGTAGATAAGATGTCGCGAGTTCCATTTCATTCGCTCCTAAAATTTTACAACGCAATTCTGCTGTCTTCTGAAGTTACCAATTTAATGGATCTTTGAAAATAATTACCTTCACTTCTCAACACAAAATAGCCGCATGTGGGAAAAGGGCTAACTTCTGCGACATTTTGTTCTTTTCAGGTTTAATAGACGGCCAGGCAGCAGATGCATCTCGAAGCTTTTGTATTATGTATGGGGAGAGCGCATCGTGCCATAGTCAGAAAAGTATTTTCTGCATTAGCTGTCGTCTGGTAGTGGCATTTTATTCTTCTTCAAACCTTGTTTGACAGCTTTAACTCAGAACAAGTTTTCTACATGCATGTAATCAATAAACTGCATGTGCAATGTCAGAGTGTTATAGATCACATCAGAGAACTCGCATATATCGTTCATGATTATTTTCTCTCTCATGTTTAGTATTGTTTTAACAACACTAAAAGAAACCTTACAAAAATTGTGCACTGTATTAAAAGGAATGAAATTAAAACTACGCACGATAACCTTACGACGAAAGTCTGTTTTGATAAAACTGAGTATCTGTACACAAGCATGCCTCTATCGGCACGAATTAGTAAAATACTACTCACTTAGATTTCGATTGGGTCTGTGTTTAATTGGTATGCTGTGTCATACTCAACGGGTATGACAATGTGGCATTTCATAAATAAAGTTATGTATTCCTAGAGACCCAAAATTTGCTTATCAGCAGCGGAACGAGGCGTTACCTGTTGTGCAGCATTGTAAGTTTTTCGCCATTGCACTATGAGCTGAAAGTATTTTCTTGCGATTTCCTTATCGATGTTTGATCTGACTGCTTGTAGCTCTTTCACAGAAGAGAGACTGGAACTGCAAACCATAACAGACGCTTTTTCAGAGGTCAGCACGTCACCACAGACCTAGCGAAGAAGTATGTGGTGCCCATTTCTTTTACGAGGCCAACCGCTATATAAAGGACGAGTTTAGTTGCGATTTACACATGCAACGACTTTCCTGGGCTGAAAAGCGTAAATTTACAATCTTTTGTTACACCTGAAGCGATAATAACTCAGATTATTCAATGGAAATGACAGGAAAAATCAAGTGAACTTTGAGGCTTAATTCCGTGCAAACCAGGAAGTAACTCGTCGATCACAGAGTTGCCAAATATACCTTGCCGTGTTGCCAAATCTCAGTTACAGTACTAGCAGGAAGAAGACGAACCGATGTGGTCCTACAGCGGGCTGGGAAGTGACCACAGCTGGCCTTTCAAAGACGCGGCTGCGACGGCCTGGAATACGAAATGCGTCTGATTCGCATTTATGTAACCAGGTTCAGGGACTGGAGCGTAGTTACTAATAATACTCAGAACTGACTGCAAACTAAGCATCATAAATCAGTAACTCTCATAGTTGTTTTTATATTTCTTTCGTAACTGTACTCAAACCTAAGAAACTCATTCACGGACGTTTCCGTGCCTCGCCGATAGTCGAGCACACCAAACAAATAAAAATAAAAAAAGAATGTGTGTGTGTGTGTGTGTGTGTGTGTGTGTGTGTGTGTGTGTGTGAGAGAGAGAGAGAGAGAGAGAGTGAGAAGACAGAGAGAGAGAGAGAGAGAGAGAGAGTGAGAAGACAGAGAGAGAGAAATAAAGATAAAGAAGAATGAGTGAGAGGGTAAAAAATTGTTGTAAAGAAATTCAATACCGGTATGGAAAGAAATCTTTCATTAAAATAACACATTCCACATCATTACGAAGTGTCGTATTCATGATCAATGGAACAAGTATTAATCCAATTTAATCTAATCAACCATAGTGCTGACTAGCCGTGAAGAGTCATGAATTACCGAAATTTTCGCCACTATCAGTAACCAAATCTAACCTTGAAAATAAAAGACGACATTTTTTGTAATAAATCGGGGCTCCTATCAAGACCCTTTCATCCCTGTTAACTAACCACGAAAGATGTCTGTTATACCTCCATTCAGAAGTAACAAAGTGTGTATGCATTTAAAGATGAAGTGCATGGTGTGAAGTTCTGTGACGGAGTTACGAACCCAACATGTAATCGAATTGTTAACTAAGTAATATCAAATGTTACGTATCGGTTTTTCTTACCAGCTGCTAGGTGTTTGAATCTAAAATAAGGATACAGATTTTTGTGCTTGAGCGACAATCGGACCGCACTCCTATCGTTCTTCTTTATCGTCCACGAATGTAGCTTAAGTATCAATTGCTTTCTCACCAACAGTAAGATGTATGCGTGTTTGACCAGAAATTGTTGGCAACGCATGAACAGACATTAAAAATACACGTTAATTTTCACTAGCAGGGCCGGCCGCGGTGGTGTCGCGGTTCTAGGCGCGCAGTCCGGAACCGCGCGACTGCTACGGTCGGAGGTTCGAATCCTGCCTCGGGCATGGATGTGTGTGATGTCCTTAGGTTAGTTAGGTTTAAGTAGTTCTAAGTTCTAGGGGACTGATGACCACAGTTGTTAAGTCCCATAGTGCTCAGAGCCATTTGAATCACTAGCAGGTCGGTGTGCACGTGATAGGGATTGAAATGAAATGATGAATATTTTTTTACTGGGTCAGGAATCGGACCCACATACTTACCTTTGGAGGTGACCTAGAGAAGATTGCAGTCTTGGAAAAAGGAACGAAATTATTGAACTATCCTGTTCCGAGAGATTCAGCTCCTCGAAAGAGGAGATACGAATTCGAATCATCGTCCAGCACCAAATTTTTCAACGTCTCTAGTTCAATCAAGTACAAGTAAAATAAGAGCCCTGTTCCTTTAAATGGCTATCGGTTCATCAAATAAAATAAAATTTTGTAATGTAAGTAAGTTTACTAGCGACAGTATTTCTGTTTACAGTGACCTCCGCCTGCGTCATTTCCCAAAGCAAACCGGCTCTGTCCAGTTGGGAATGGAGGAACGTGATGTTTAATGCGGATTCTGGATTATAACGTCTTTCTCTTGAGGTTACCAGAGGTAAAGTAAATCTGGTTGTGCCTCTTAAAAGTAAATGCTTGTATCCACGCATTGCACTCGTGATAGTTCGTTCCACCAGACCACATTTCCCAGCCCCAGGAGTGTGCTGTAACGGATGATGTGCTTAGCTTACAAAATAGTCACGGCGGAAAAAATGCGAGTCTGTTAAATGGTTAAGTAGAAAGAAGCTTCTGACGCGGAGATTATGCTATTCTCACGTCAGCACTATGTAAAGACTCTTCTAGGCACCATAGCCTTGATGTGAAGCCAGTTTGAAATTTTCACTAATTCGGGAAATATCTTAGTTCGAGAAAATCCACTGTGAAGTGTGAAGTTACCGGATAATTCAATTATTACCGTACTTATTACTATCATTCCTATCATACTGCTGCTGGAACACATGTGCTTGAAGATCATTTAATGCCTTTTGGTCATTATAGAAGTAGTTGCCCAAGAACAGGTTCTTTCCCTGTCTACTGAATCCTTTTCATGTTAATATGAAACATCAGCAATTACTCGTAGATTACACTAAAACTAAAGTAATTGATGCACACGTTACTTGATAACAAAAACGCGCTGCCTTTCTTCATTTACTTGTGGCTAGAAATGGCTGTCGAATACTGCCAAACCAAAAGCCAAGGGATCTTACTGCCTTCCGAAATACGTCGCTGTCAGTTCTTCCATATGATTGGCTCGACGTAACCTGTTTCAAGTTGAGTATGACAGAGAATGTTTTATAAAATCAATTGTATAACTTTGCAATAAACAGAAAGATTTTCATTCTAAGCTCTGCAAGTTCAAAATTTTCGGAATATTAGTTCAAATTTAATATTCGCTTCTATAATGTAGGACAGTATTTCACAGTTGAGAAACCCGCATCCGACTCATTGTCCTTACACTTAGTCGCTGACCATAAATTCTAGCTCAGAGTGACACCAGTTTAAGTAACCTAAAGTGGCGAAGACTGTTTCCCAGTGCTCTTTCTCATCGTAAAATATGCAATTCACTCATTGGGCTCCATTAGTACACTGTAACAGTAATTTCTGTGTGTATGCAATGCATACGGATTGTAGAACTCAGTGGTGCTCTCTCTTCCGTTTCTGTATACAATATGCCTGACCTAAACAGGCCCTTTATCATTACAGGCCCAGGGCGGTGCAACATCATACTGACAACAGTAATGTGCTTATACTGACCACCTCACAGTTCGTTTTACCTGATTTTGTAATCATTTAAATAAAACAACATGACCTACCAGTGGGAGACATTGCGTCTCCCTTTTCCTCGTGTGAAATTTGTCAGTAAGCTTTTTGCCTTCCAACCAGAGAAATGCGGCAGAGTACGGCCGGTAAACGACTCACAAACCACGATCTAGTGCCGTTAAGACGATTTCTTTAAACAGTGGCGTAGCTGAAGGAATTTAGTTTCTTCTTAAATCGTCTTATGCAGCAACGTTCACAGATGTCTCAAATAGGCAAAGCTCTTTATCCAGGTACGAAGGTTGTAAAACAAACTTCCCACAGTTTGTGTCAGGTTGATCTTTTCGTCTGATAGCACTGCGTAAGTATTTTGTCTAAGAGGTATCACAAGTAGTGTTCCTGTAGGTGTGGGAATCATTGGCTGAAAACTAGTTTAACACCAGTGGGTACAGCACCTCTAAATATTCAAAATGATTATCAACCTAAGTCTGAGTTCATCCACAAACTGAGGCGTATTTATAATATAGAAGCTAGACTGTGTATCCTTGTCTTCCTTGAGTGGGCATCGGAAGGCGTTTACACACACGTATACGAGGGTAATCCCAAAAGTAAGGACTCCTAAGGGACACGCATGTGCCAACGCAGGCACAAAGGAGAGATCCTTAATTTTAATGCTAAGCAAAAACCAAAGTAGTACCTGCATAGTGGCAAAGTGATAAAGAGCAAGAGAACGGATACGAACGTCTCAGGTTCAATCCGTCGTTAGGCCCATGATTTTTATGTGCCATTTTACACTTATTTCCCGACAGGCAGTGTTTGTTGGTGTGAAAAATGCCGAGTTGCACTGTGGTCCGAAAGCCACGTTAAGCTGTAGGTTCCCCTATTAACTGGCTAGGTAAGTCAACTGAAAGGTTGGACGGAAGCAACGGCATACCATCTCCAACAAGACCGTGCCTATTAAAGCACTGTGGTGTTCAAACCACTCTCCCGATTCATGACTGCTTTACTTTCTATGAGTTCTAATGATCTTCGGGTTATTAACATTTTTGTGTTTTCATGCTGTAGCTTTGATACCAGTAAACGTAAGTAACCGGCCGAGCACTGTCACCGTTCGAGTTGTCAGGGTGGTAGACGACGATGCTGTCGACCCCAGTTGCAGTCTTGGTCACCGCTATGTTTCAGTCGAATACCTCGATGTGACTTTCTACGTATTTCAAGATATACTTTTATACACTTGGCACACATCCAAATTTGTATCTGATAGAGCTGTATTTATCAACATGAATCAGATATGTTTTTCCTGCCATATATCGGACAACACGTCAGTGCAGCGAGATTTCGTTTGTGTGATGCGCATGGTGCAAGAAATATTTGTGTTTTGCTTGCTTCTGTGATAGGTTTCCCCCAACTGAATGCGAGAAGGTCACAAATAGACTGTCAGTAACTGGAATTACGCAATAATACACTTAAAAGTTGTATTTTTGCATTAGGTATCCCAGTGGAAATAACATTAAACAGTTTATATGCCTACTTGCTTATTATTCGCGCTTCTCGATGCTTTCCTCAAAAAATAAAAACAAAAATAAAAAAAGAGAGACAGAGAGAGAAAACAGAAATGTATTTCAAATATCAGCTCGGTGACGCCATGTTCGTCTCGTGATGTAAAGCAAGGATAGTTGATAGGCAATATCTCGTTGTACTAGCGATATGTATGGCTACAGGGTTCTTTCTTTTCTCTCTGCAAACAACCAGAACAGAATTCAGTAACGAAGTGGTAAGAACACCTATGCAGTGGGCCAATTAAACACTCAGATTTTCTTGGTTATTTTGTTAATCGTCTGTAATGCAGTAACATCCTTGATTACTGATTCGTTATTACTACCATTTTTATTGTTATTCGTCAGCTCACAACAGCTTTCCTATCACTCACTGCTGCCGATGCACGTTACGAATGGATCAGGATGACTGGAATATGGGATGTTTCGTCACGGAGAATATACACATTTATCTCGGCGCCTTGTGTTCAGGGTAATATGAAAATCTCAATAAGAAAAGACGACAACGCGATGCCGGTGATGCAGGCGATAATATCCAACTACACTCCTGGAAATGGAAAAAAGAACACATTGACACCGGTGTGTCAGACCCACCATACTTGCTCCGGACACTGCGAGAGGGCTGTACAAGCAATGATCACACGCACGGCACAGCGGACACACCAGGAACCGCGGTGTTGGCCGTCGAATGGCGCTAGCTGCGCAGCATTTGTGCACCGCCGCCGTCAGTGTCAGCCAGTTTGCCGTGGCATACGGAGCTCCATCGCAGTCTTTAACACTGGTAGCATGCCGCGACAGCGTGGACGTGAACCGTATGTGCAGTTGACGGACTTTGAGCGAGGGCGTATGGTGGGCATGCGGGAGGCCGGGTGGACGTACCGCCGAATTGCTCAACACGTGGGGCGTGAGGTCTCCACAGTACATCGATGTTGTCGCCAGTGGTCGGCGGAAGGTGCACGTGCCCGTCGACCTGGCACCGGACCGCAGCGACGCACGGATGCACGCCAAGACCGTAGGATCCTACGCAGTGCCGTAGGGGACCGCACCGCCACTTCCCAGCAAATTAGGGACACTGTTGCTCCTGGGGTATCGGCGAGGATCATTCGCAACCGTCTCCATGAAGCTGGGCTACGGTCCCGCACACCGTTAGGCCGTCCTCCGCTCACGCCCCAACATCGTGCAGCCCGCCTCCAGTGGTGTCGCGACAGGCGTGAATGGAGGGACGAATGGAGACGTGTCGTCTTCAGCGATGAGAGTCGCTTCTGCCTTGGTGCCAATGATGGTCGTATGCGTGTTTGGCGCCGTGCAGGTGAGCGCCACAATCAGGACTGCATACGACCGAGGCACACAGGGCCAACACCCGGCATCATGGTGTGGGGAGCGATCTCCTACACTGGCCGTTCACCACTGGTGATCGTCGAGGGGACACTGAATAGTGCACGGTACATCCAAACCGTCATCGAACCCATCGTTCTACCATTCCTAGACCGGCAAGGGAACTTGCTGTTCCAACAGGACAATGCACGTCCGCATGTATCCCGTGCCACCCAACGTGCTCCAGAAGGTGTAAGTCAACTGCCCTGGCCAGCAAGATCTCCGGATCTGTTCCCCATTGAGCATGTTTGGGACTGGATGAAGCGTCGTCTCACGCGGTCTGCACGTCCAGCACGAACGCTGGTCCAACTGAGGCGCCAGGTGGAAATGGCATGGCAAGCCGTTCCACAGGACTACATCCAGCATCTCTACGATCGTCTCCATGGGAGAATAGCAGCCTGCATTGCTGCGAAAGGTGGATATACACTGTACTAGTGCCGACATTGTGCATGCTCTGTTGCCTGTGTCTATGTGCCCGTGGTTCTGTCAGTGTGATCATGTGATGTATCTGACCCCAGGAATGTGTCAATAAAGTTTCCCCTTCCTGGGACAATGAATTCACGGTGTTCTTATTTCAATTTCCAGGAGTGTATTTCTGTCGACGACAGACAAATTGGCGTCTCACTGTATTTTGATTATAATTCGTTTTAATATCTCGTGGGAGCAGGCATAATATTTTGCTTTTTGAAGACCGATCAATAAGACACCAAGATAGTAGATGCAAGAATACAAAGAAACAATCAGATTCATGGGTGTGGATCCAGTTCATCACTAGAAAACTAAACAAGAGGGAAACATTACGAAAGCAATGAATGGGCTGGTTAGTATATATTATTTGTATATATCTGAAGATGAAAAAGTACAGATCTGCTCAGTGCCCGAATCCGCACTTTAGTTTCTGTCTAAATGGGCATAATTTTTAGTTTATTCTCTTCTGAATTTTCAAATGAATTGATTATTATGTGGTACAAAATAATTAGTTAACTGTGTTTCTTACAGTTTCCGTTTGCAGCAACATTTTTCTACATTCTCGTGCAATTCATGAAATTCTACTTGTAAGATCACAAGACTGCACATAGATGCAATCGATTTCGAGGTGCAAAGTCTTTGTTATCTTACTTTTCGTGAAAGGTGGGAAAAGTTGATTTCCAAAGACTTTTTATTGAACTGAAATAATCTTTTGTCACAAAGTAACAAGGTAAGTGTTTTATTCGTATATATTTTGTGGGAAACTGTAATCGTGATGGAAGATTGCACACCTGAATGTTTGACGCAACTGGTAGGAGAAAACGCTGCATATTAACCAAACCCCGCGCCTCCTCTCTATATCCTCCTATATTATAACGCTACAGAGCTGTTCCTAGCACAGCTGAGAACTGGCAACATCGTCACAAACATTTCGCAACACTGTGATAGTGCAATCACTTCCGCGTATGGTACTGAATTGACTCACCTATCCATTTGAATGACTCGTGCTATATAATCCTCATGTAATCTAAGACACTGAGTCAGAAAATTCAATTTTTTCGCTAAAGAAATGCTGTTCTTCACATAAGTGACAACTTTTATTATCTTTCACGATGCATTATGAGGCTGAGCGACCAACACCGTGATTAGAGGGTCGTGTTTTTAGCAGTGTTTCCGTAGCCCCTCGGTACCGCGCATGTCTCGTGCCGCAACGGCTCAATAAATCGTCAGTTCTAACTGTCGTAGGGACCAGCGTGTGCAGGCTTTTTTTCTGATTTATTTTATAGGGCTGCGAATTTCCAGAAAAATTCTGTAACGAAATCAGGAGTAAACTTTTACACATCAAATTCTCTTAGTAGCTCGACACAGTAAGTTGTATTACGATATATTGATAATTTTTACTTATGGACCGTCTGACAGCAACTCAATAAAACACAATTTTAGTGTCATACGCGTTTCGCCTTTATTTTCTGCAAGCCATCATTGTATTGTATACGTGTGTGTAAACACCTAGCAGCTGGTAAGAAAAACCGATCCGTAACATTTGATTTTACTTAGTTAACAATCCGATTACGTGTTGGGTTCTAACTCCGTGACAGAACTTTACATCATGCACTTCATCTTTAAATGCAGACACACTTTGTTACTTCTGAATGGAGATATATCAGACATCTTTCGTAGTTAGTTAAAAAATATTCACAATTTCATTTCAAGCCCTATCACATGCACACCGACCTGCTAGTGAAAATTAACGTGTATTTTTAATGTCTGTTCATGTGTTGCTAACAATTTCTGGTCAAACACGCACACATCTTACTGTTGGTGAGAAAGCAATTGATACTTAAGCTACATTCGTGGACGATAAAGAAGAACGATAGGAGTGCGGTCCGATTGTCGCTCAAGCACAAAAATTTGTATCCTTATTTTAGATTCAAACACCTAGCAGCTGGTAAGAAAAACCGATATGTAACATTTGATATTACTTAGTTAACAATTCGATTACATGTTGGGTTCGTAACTCCGTCACAGAACTTCACACCATGCACTTCATCTTTAAATGCATACACACTTTGTTACTTCTGAATGGAGGTATAACAGACATCTTTCGTGGTTAGTTAACAGGGATGAGAGGGTCTTGATAGGAGCCCCGATTTATTACAAAAAATGTCGTCTTTTATTTTCAAGGTTAGATTTGGTTACTGATAGTGGCGAAAATTTCGGTAATTCATGACTCTTCACGGCTAGTCAGCACTATGGTTGATTAGATTAAATTGGATTAATACTTGTTCCATTGATCATGAATACGACACTTCGTAATGATGTGGAATGTGTTATTTTAATGAAAGATTTCTTTCCATACCGGTATTCAATTTCTTTACAACAATTTTTTACCCTCTCACTCCTTCTTCTTTATCTTTATTTCTCTCTCTCTCTCTCTCTCTCTCTCTCACACACACACACACACATATACACACACACACACACACACACACACACACACACACATTCTTTTTTTTTTTTTATTTGTTTGGTGTGCTCGACTATCGGCGAGGCACGAAAACGTCCGTGAATGAGATTCTTAGTTTTGAGTACACTTACGAAAGAAATATAAAAACAGCTATGAGAGTTACTGATTTATGATGCTTAGTTTGCAGTCGGCTCTGAGTATTATTAGTAACTACGCTCCAGTCCCTGAACCTGGTTACATAAATGCGAATCAGACGCATTTCGTGTTCCAGGCCGTCGCAGCCGCGTCTTTGAAAGGACAGCTGTGGTCACTTCCCAGCCTGCTGTAGGATCACATCGGTTCGTCTTCTTCCTGCTGGTACTGTAACTGAGATTTGGCAACAAGGCAAAGTATATTTGGCAACTCTGTGATCGACGAGTTACTTCCTGGTGTGCACGGAATTAAGCCTCAAAGTTCACTTGATTTTTCCTGTCATTTCCATTGAATAATCTGAGTTATTATCGCTTCAGGTGTAACAAAAGATTGTAAATTTACGCTTTTCAGCCCAGGAAAATCGTTGCATGTGTAAATCGCAACTTAACTCGTCCTTTACATAGCGGTTTACGAGTTCTAGATACTATTGGCCTCGTAAAAGAAATGGGCAACACATACTTCTTCGCTAGCTCTGTGGTGTGTAGTCTCGCCGCGTCAGCCGTGCTGTGCGGACGTGTGCTGACTTTCGTGCGCCGCGGTCTGCTGTGCGTCGGCGTGGTAAGTCGCAGTGCTTCTTGCATCGTTGCAGAAATTCTACGCATATTGAAATTTGAAATATGAATTCGTGATGGCCCACTTGAACAGACAAGATACTTTGAAATTCTCGTTTGATCGTAATTACGCCCGACCTAAACTACACGAAATCGAAGATTGGTTGGAATATGAAGTGAAAGTTGATTCAGAAGATGTCATTGGAATGCATCTTTCGATAGTGAGCACCGTTGTATTTGTGAAATTGAGGAATGCAAACTTATGTGACAAAATAGTTGAATCTTGCGGAGGAATTATGAAGTTTAAACATTGTGATGGAGACGTAGGTGCCGATCGCGGTGGCCGTGCGGTTCTGGCGCTGCAGTCCGGAACCGCGGGACTGCTACGGTCGCAGGTTCGAATCCTGCCTCGGGCATGGGTGTGTGTGATGTCCTTAGGTTAGTTAGGTTTAAGTAGTTCTAAGTTCTAGGGGACTTATGACCTAAGATGTTAAGTCCCATAGTGCTCAGAGCCATTTGGAAACGTAGGTGAAGTCACCGTAACACATGCAGGGTTTTGAATACGAACGATCAGGATATTCGAACTACCATTCGAAGTACCGGCAGAACAAATAAACGCAGTGATAGCGCCGTACGGTAAAGTTTTCAGCAATGTTGCTGAACAGTCGTCCAACGCACGCGAATTCCAAGTTCTCAACGGAGTGAGACAATTAAAGGTCGATTTGCACAAGCATGTGCCGTCATACATCAGCGTCTGTGGACACAGAGGTATCGTTATATACGACGGCCAGCCGAGGACGTGCGCGGCGTGCAACTCTCCCGGCCACGTCCGCGCTGAGTGGCGCAGCTGCCGGCTGGAGAGGCGCCGCGACCGCCGGCTATGACTGCGTTGCCAGCGACTTACGCTACGGCTGACCGCGGCCAAGCCCTGATGTGAACACGGAGAACCATCCACCCCGAGAAGAAGCCCAGATTGCCACTACTGACACAACAGAAGCTAGACCACCCGAACCTAAGGAAATCGTGACAGCTGTAACGGTTCAACACAACAGACACCGAAAGATATTGGGAGCCACAGCAAATTCTCCGATTCCTCCGCCGTTGAGAATGACATGCAAGAACCATCCCGGAATGAGCAACCCCATAGTGAACCGATTTCTCTACTGACACCATCATCCACCAAGAGCACGGTCGACAATTTGGCTCGAAACACCACCCGCTTAGAAGATATGAAGAATGCTGAGGAAGACAACATCAGACAGCAGCCGGTGAAACCTTAACGGCAAACACGAAAACAGAGCCCTGAAGAGATTCAAGAACTAGAAAAAAAACTCTCTCGTACCAAAAAAATACTTAAAACAGATCGAAGCGGAAAGCAAGGCGTGGCAGACATCGGAAAACGAGACATCCCCAACCCGAATGAGGATGTACAGATGAACCTCGCCCCTCCAATTGAAGAACCAATGGACACTGTTGACCGCTGTGGACCTGATGCGGGGACAGCATGGTCTGACGACACTGAATGCGCTTAGTTGGACTACCGAATGACGCAGGCGTATAAAATCGCCACGCTCAATGTAAACAGAATAGTTCGGAAGTAAAGTTACAATCTGTGAAGGACTACTTATATGCCGCCGACATTGACATAGCGATGTTACAAGAGGTAGTTACGACCAAAATAGCGGATGTATACGGATATGAGGCGATCTCAAACATAGGCAATGAATGTGGAACGGGAATATTGTTCAAACACGGCATACCATGTACAGCAAAAGCAATACTTGAATCTGGACGAGGCATCACTGCACAAATATATGATCTGCTTCTTGTTAATATATATGCTCCCTCTGGATCCAGCGGAAAAAGAGCAAGGGGTAACCTGTTCCGGGACGAAATTGTCCCATTAATAACGGATCCTCGACTGCACATAATTTTGGGTGGAGATTTTAACTGCGTATTGCGTCCAGAAGATCAAATCCCAAACTTCAACTTTTGTGAGGAGCTGTTGATATTAATTAACGGACTAGATATGATAGACGCGTCATGTGGTGGCTACAGTCTGCGAAACCACAGACAACAAAATGCATCGCACGATATGGTCGCATGAAAGCGTACTGGCGAAAATGCACCTTGGAGTATCACTTTCTTTGCCTCCGCGAACTATATGATGACCCCATGGGATTAGTAGCAAACAGCTCTAGAATAAAACGCACTAAAGCAAGAATAACGGCGTTGGTATGACAATCACTAGAGAGGAAAAAAGTTCGATCACGTCCTCCGATTGAACTGACGCAGGAGAATACGTCCGTATATCACGTGATACGGGAATCCAAGAGAGGTTAACAAAAGTTAATCCACACTCTCAGTGATGAACAGGGGAACGAATACGATCAACAAGTAACAGTAAAAAACTACGTGGTGCAAAATTATACAGATTTTTACGCCGCGTCGGCGACTGATGCGACGGCAAGTGAGCCGCCTTTATCCAACATTCAATCCACGGTCCATCCGACTGACAACGCCGACCTTGTATCCTACATAACTGAGGAAGAAGTATGTACCATAATCAAAGATTCACCTACAAAGAAATCTGCTGGTTTAGATGGCCTACCCATAGAATTTTATGCTTGTTTTTGGCACATCATAGGACCGGAATTCACCAAAATGTGCAATGAATTATTGAGAGACGTGCAGATGCCATCTCAGTTTACCGAAGGACTGATTGTCCTGATTCCCAAAAAACCACGTAGCACTACGCTGAAGATTTTCGACCACTAACATTGCTCAAATCCGACTACAAAATCTTCACCCGCCTCATCAGCTGTAGACTGAAGACAGTACTGCCGAAAGTACTTGACCCTTATCAAATGAGTTCTGTCCCAGGGAGATCAATGTCGACTGCATTATGTGAGTATAGGGACATAATATATTTGTCGTGGCTATGTAAATGCAATGTTGGTCTCATGTTTTTAGACTTCGATAAGGCTTTTGACCGCATCAACCACCACTTTGTACTAACTGTAATGCCTCGGATGGGATTCAGTGCTCATTTTATTCAGATCATACGCAAATGTATAGTCGGAACTTCCTCTCGAATCAAAATTAATGGTCAGCTAAGTTCACCAGTCCCGATCAAGCAATCAGTGAGACAAGGCTGCCCCCTTTCTATGGCACTATACGCAATCGCCGTAGAACCGTTACTGTTAACCCTACATCACAGGTTACAAGGTCTACAGGTCTTGGGTACAAAAACCATGTGTCACCCTTATGCTGATAATATCAGTGTAGTAGTTAACACGCACTCAGAAATGGAAGTTGTTCAACAAATAATCCACGCTTACGCCACTTCTTCCGGAGCCAAACTCAATGAATACAAATCGAAAATTTTACCTGTCGGACCCCATGTGGAGACAATTCAAAGAACATGGCTACAAAGGACAGAGAAGACGAACCACTTAGGTATGATTCTAATGGCCAACCCAAGAGAGATGACAGTAGCCAACTGGGACCATAAGCTAAATATTCAGGGCTACTCTCCGTGAACACAAAACCAGAACGCTCAATCGGATACAGAGAGCTCTCTTGATTAACAGCTATGCGCTAAGCAAAATACATCACATCGCAGCAGTGTTACCAGTACCCCAGGATACAGCACGAAAGCTTTTAGCTGCAGCGTATTGGTTCATATGGAGCGGAAACATCTTTAAATTCACCATGCCAACCATAGTGTTAACCCGCGCCGCTGGTGGTTTGGGCGTCAAAGACATCAAGAACCAATGCACTGCCATATATATGGACCGAATCTGCAAAATACTGCAGACACCCCATCCGACAATTACAAAAACGTTATTCAACAGGTTAGCCCCAACGAGCAAAAAGGCCCCAGTCGATGTTGGTCGAATCAGCGCTCAACGCGATCACGTCCGGACTTACTACCTGGAAATGAGCTATATTCAAGATACTTCACAGCTGCTTAACACCAGAAGGACCTATTACCACCTCACGAGACACCATAGGCAAAACCCAATGGAAGCGAAATATCCAGCGGTCAACTGGAGTAACGTCTGGAAAAACATTAACAATCCCATCCTCCACTCCAAAGTAGTGTCCACATGGTATGACATTGTGAACGAGAAGGTTCCCACAGGTGAAAAGCTGCACAATATCAAAATGAAGCAGAGTCCATACTGCGATCATTGCCATACGGTGGATACCTTGGCACACATTCTCATTTGCCGAGACCAATACCACATATGTAACTGGACTGAAAAAAACTCGCAATAATTACTAGAACTACAGACTCTGCTATAACACTTAAAGATGTACTTCAACCAGAATGGCATTTCTTTCCTGCAACAAAGCACAATAGCTACACTTGGATTATCGGCCAGTTTGCATATTTTGCAGTTCCGAATACGCATGCGAGTATAGACGAGTACATACAGTATATAATGGAAGAGCACCACAACCTTAAAACGAGTCGAAAATAAAAAGTTTTGTTTCAAAATTTCTTACTTCACTCTTTGCCATAATGCAGCGGCAATTTTTGGTTGATGCACAACACTACAGCGAGTCGATGCTAATTTTGCTTCATTATAATTACGTTGGCATTTATTTATTTATTTATTTTTGTAGTACGGCAATCAAAGTGTCTCAGGAAAACTAATTTTGCCAGAAGCTGTAACACAAAACAAATCAGAAGTGCTTGCTTGATTTCGTGTTCTTCTGTTTTACGGGTATTGGACAGTTTGTCACGGAAAGACGATTTATTCAGTTTCTTTATACATTACTAAAAAAATTTTTTTTTTAATTTTTAAAAAAATAAAAAAAATAAAAAGAGAGTAGGTTAAGTTAGGGTGAAAGTGGCGGTGGCAACAGGTTTTTTTTATGTTAGATAGGATTTTGGGGGTGATATGGGTGATAGGGGCTAACGCCTGAAGTGGAAGAGGACTAGGGGAAAAAAAAGGTGGTGACGTGCTGACCTCTGAAAAATCGCCTGTTATAGTTCGCGGTTCAAGTCTCGCTGAATGTAACGTTTTTATCCCTTCTGTGAAAGAGCTACAAGCAGTCAGATCAAACATCGATAAGGAAATCGCAAGAAAATACTTTCACCTCATAGTGCAATGGCGAAAAACGTACAATGCTGCACAACAGGTAACGCCTCGTTTCGCTGCTGATAAGCAAATTTTGGGTCTCTAGGAATACATAACTTTATTTGTGAAATGCCACATTTTCATACCTGTTGAGTATGACACAGCATACCAATTAAACACAGATCCAATCGAAATCTAAGTGAGTAGTATTTTACTAATTCGTGCCGATAGAGGCATGCTTGTGTACAGATACTCAGTTTTATCAAAACAGACTTTCGTCGTAAGGTTATCGTGCGTAGTTTTATTTCATTTCTTTTAATACGGTGCACAATTTTTGTAAGGTTTCTTTTAGTGTTGTTAAAACAATACTAAACATGCGAGAGAAAATAATCATCAACGACATATGCGAATTCTCTGATGTGATCTATAACACTCTGACATTGCACATGCAGTTTATTGATTACATGCATGTAGAAAACTTGTTCTGAGTTAAAGCTGTCAAACAAGGTTTGAAGAAGAATAAAATGCCACTACCAGAAGACAGCTAATGCAGAAAATACTTTTCTGACTATGGCACGATGCGCTCTCCCCATACATAATACAAAAGCTTCGAGATGCATCTGCTGCCTGGCCGTCTATTAAACCTGAAAAGAACAAAATGTCGCAGAAGTTAGCCCTTTTCCCACATGCGGCTATTTTGTGTTGAGAAGTGAAGGTAATTATTTTCAAAGATCCATTAAATTGGTAACTTCAGCAGACAGCAGAATTGCGTTGTAAAAAATTTAGGAGCGAATGAAATGGAACTCGCGACATCTTATCTACGGTGCATGACACTTACCGTGGCGCTACTAGCTGTCATATACCTATAGCACCTCCAGAAGTCTACAATAGTTCTTCCAGATCTTCCGCATTCCACAGTGCTGTGAGATAATGCATATGGCCGGATCTAGACTTCTGAGAGACAGACAGTTACAGCTTTTCTTTTGCACTGCACGACATTTTCAACAAACAGATAGCGCAATGGAGTAGCTCAAATGGAAAGGAACACTTCCTCTTTAAATTTCTGCATCCTGCACTGTTGGCAGTTCTGTGTAGGTGGCAGTTACATGATTTTATTCCGGTGATTACAAAATAGAGTCAAATATATGCACTGGGTAGCGGAGGCAGCTAGCTCACGGCGATTCGCTCAACCAAGTAAATGAATGTACTGAACATGCTGCAAACCACTACAGGGAGCCTGTGTGTCATAATTCTCATCGAGTGTGCCGCAACGGTATTATGAAAGAAAAATGAGTCCTGCAGAAGATGGTTTGGTGGTCTGTTGGATTGATGATGGGTTCCTATGATGATGGCCTGGATTCGATTCCAACTTCTGCCCATGAGTTTTAATATGGAGAGACAGATTCTATTCTCTTCTGGCTACACCAACTGAAGAAGGTATAATAGCATTGCGGTCCGAAATTCACATTAAACATGATATTCCTTCTCTACCAAGTAGTCGTTAAGTTGCACCACAATAAAGTCAGGAGTGGCGAAATGTGGGAACTCTGTCACCAGTAACCTTTCTTATACTAGTTATTTATTTATAGTGACGAAACAAACGCTATGTAGTGTTCTAATGGGTCAAATGGCTCTGAGCACTATGGGACTTAACATCTGTGGACATCAGTCCCCTAGAACTTAGAACTACTTAAACCTAACTAACCTAATGACATCACACACATCCATCCCCGTGGCAGGATTCGAACCTGCGACCGTAGCAGTCGCGCGTTTCCGGACTGAGCGCCTAGAACCGCTAGACCACCGCGGCCGGCGCTATGCAGTGTGACAGGACCCTTATTCCATCTTTCTATTTGAGCTTCTGTATGTCGATAAAATTGGTTCGGAACTTGGAATGCAACTCAGACCGCCCTTAATGCGGAATTTGATCCCTTCGTGACAATACAGCTCGACTACAATTTGTTGTTTGTTCAAAACTGCAGATTCCTCAACATCTCCACATATTGCGCGTGAATGGGTTCGAATGCTGGTCCGGCACTAAAGTTTTCATTATGTATTATCAAGCTCTAGCATGAGAACACCTATCTGCTGATGGATAATAATTTTGATTTTTAATGCATTTTCATTCTTTGTCAACACTGACGATATCTGACGTTTTTGACTCCCAGTGAGACACAGAACTATTTGAGAGATCACTCTAAGTTCAAGGATTTTATTCCGTGCTGCTGGTGGAGAAAAATTCTGTAGCTGACGTCTCTTTGTGTGTAGTCAACAACGGTGTGTGTGGGGTTCGATTCCCGTCAGCATTGAACTCTTCGTCATATTATTTCTAGTTCACACATGCTCACATGTCGCTGCTGATGTAACAAACCCATATTTAACGTTCGTTTTCTCTAGAATATAACAGCGATAGGTGCCGGGTTGGAGTCCTGGAAAGGGAAAATTAATGTTTCGTCTCGTCATATCTGTTAAAACATCTTGGTACTGCCGAGAAAATACGATAAGTCATAGTTGATTGCGCTTCGATAACAATCCGATTAGGTTCTGGGTTCGAATCCCTGTCCAACACAAAGCTTTACATCACGGCAATTCAAGTAAGTTACTTGTGAAGAAGCAATATTTAACATCTCCCTTAGTTCGTTAACAGGGACAATAGATGCTGGGTAGGAATTCACGTCCGTTAAAAATGTTTATGTTATTTAATTTAAAGTTGATATTTGCTAACTGATACTGTCTAAAATCGAGGTATATCACTCTCTGTATGCCTAGTCAGGAATGACTGTTAGTTTCCGGCAGCAGTCACGAAATCTTAGTCTGCATGACCTGGGTTTGAATCCAAATGCAGAACGAGACGGTTCGTCGTGTCATTTGAAGTTCATACATATTCTCAACTAGCTGCTCGTGAATAACTTAAATTTGTAATACCATTTTGTGTTAAACAACAAGTACGGTCTGTTACTTTGAAGAGGTAATCATGAATACGACGAACTTACTACGTGCATTACCTATCTGACGAAATAATGAGAGTAGTAACATTTCAGGTATGTCATTTATTGCAATAAATGTGAGCTTACAAGCCTTAAGGACAGTCTTATCTGTGACAGGGTGTTCCCTGATATTTGTAGTATCGTGGTATTACTTTACACCTTGAATTATTGCGATACAGAGCCGAGTTTTCTAGTGGTGACTTGTTCGAGCCATTTTCAATAATCAAACGACTGTACCAAGGAGCGATTAGAGGACCTGCTAGACAGCTGCGTTATGTGGGTTGCATGCAAATCAGGCGAAATGCAATTCAGGTCGTTCGGATACTTTTGAGCACGACTGTACATTCGTTAAAAGACTATTTAGTAAGATACTGGAGGGCTCACAAAAGTCAAATGTGCTTTTAAACCGGAGGACGGGTTAGTCACAGAGGAATAAATAGAAATAATAAAAGGTAAAATACACGTCCAAATCATTACTTGGTCTGACGTTACAAGACCAAGTTGAAAATTTCTTGGCTCTTACTTCGTTTCTTTTATGGAAATTGCTTTTACTTCTGAAATGCAATTTTTATGTCAGTACTGATCGTCTGACGTTTATCCAGTGAGTAGTGCCAGCCCTGAAACATTATTCCGAAAAATCTTCAAAATAAATCTCTACAGAGGCCAAAACCACTTAATTAGTGCAAAATATGTTCCAGTTACAAATTTCTTTGCGTATGTAAGTAAGTGGGAGTAAAAGTGTTTCTAGCAGAGAAGTACTGCTGGTTTAAATTCAGCCACCTATTTCTTAACTGTTGACGGCTATGTAGTTGATGCCATGCGTTACAAACCTTCAATAACTTAAGTTAAATTGCGATAAATCGTCTGAAACACAGAATTTTATGGCGGCACGGTTATCAAATTCATCCATACATTCGTTTGAACGAAAGGCGCACAAGACAGCCAATTTTAATGTAGTTGATGCCATGCGTTACAAACCTTCAATAACTTAAGTTAAATTGCGATAAATCGTCTGAAACACAGAATTTTATGGCGGCACGGTTATGAAATTCATCCATACATTCGTTTGAACGAAAGGCGCACAAGACAGCCAATTTTAAACAAAACTGCCCAGCAGAACTGAAACTGGACTTACGTTGTTGTGCAAAATGTACTAACAGAGCAAAGACAAAATTTTGTGAATACTACCCTGAAATTTGCAACTTGGTCTCGTGTACTCTAACTGCTCGCAAATATCAGCAAGCAACCTAAACCAGCCTGTTTTTACAGTAATAAAAGTTTTATTTTATTTATTTGCTTTTTATTCGCCGTCAGTATCAAAGTTAAAATTTAGTTAGAACCGGATCCATATAGCGCGAGTAATTCCTCCAAATCCTGATAAATAACTACTGCTCATAACCTGTCGCAATACACGAGATAATGCAACACAGCTACAGAGAGTCTTGAAAAAAGTGGCAACAACACATTTGTCCATGGACTATCGTGTTTGTACGTACTCAAGTTTATTAAAGCTCAATTGTAGAAGTTCCAGAGTAGCGGTGATAGTCACATAGAATGACAAGTCCAGTGTGTAAAGCCGGCCGAAGTGGCCGTGCGGTTAAAGGCGCTGCAGTCTGGAACCGCAAGACCGCTACGGTCGCAGGTTCGAATCCTGCCTCGGGCATGGATGTGTGTGTTGTCCTTAGGTTAGTTAGGTTTCAGTAGTTCTAAGTTCTAGGGGACTTATGACCTCACCGAGCGAGGTGGCGCAGTGGTCCGACACTGGACTCGCATTCGGGAGGACGACGGTTGAATCCCGCGTCCGGCCATCCTGATTTAGGTTTTCCGTGATTTCCCTAAATCGCTCCAGGCAAATGCCGGGATGGTTCCTTTCAAAGGGCACGGCTGACTTCCTTCCCCGTCCTTCCCTAATCCGATGAGACCGATGACCTCGCTGTCTGGTCTCCTTCCCCAAACCAACCAACCAACTTATGACCTCAGCAGTTGAGTCCCATAGTGCTCAGAGCCATTTGAACCATTTTGCAACTATTCTTCCTCACTTGCTACATAATTAACAAGAGTTGCATTAGAAGTGGGCACGCTTGTGCACAGTGAAAATTTCATCCCAAAAAGCAGTGAGTAGTAAGTATGGTTTATATTTGTTCTTTCTTTGGCTTTAAATTTTGTGGTCATGCAACAAGTGTGGAAGTATGTATTGTGGAGAATAATAACATAAATTGCAACACAGTGGTTCCTGTTTAGAATACAGATTCTAACCGCTTTGTCACGTTCACGGGTGTCTGAACTACATTTGCAGTCACTCGATATAGAGGCAATTCAAAATGTCATTGATGCAGAGCTATAGAAGGTACCACTCCTTTAAACTGTCTTCGTTTGAAGAAAGCTCGGTATCTAAGTTTATGAGTGAGCTTAAGTTAGACTGCTTATTGCAGGTGTAAAGACCTCCCCCACTTACTGGCTTTCATTGCCGGAAATATTAACAGCTTTATACTGAATTCCAGTGCTAGTAATTAGCAACAATAGAAAAATTTACTAATCCTCGTGATCTTCCAAACACAGTCCCCACTCTTATTTGTGGCTACCCTACGTATACACGCACATCTAGGAGAGTGAGTGGTCAAGATTCAAGACAACATTTGAAGAACTGGTAGCTTAAAAGAGCCATAACCGATAACACGAATGTGCATTCTATCAGCGCCTATGTTCGAGGTCAACATGCAATAACCACTCGCAGACAGCATGTGGCAGCAATGGTAGTGAGGGTATACAAAACGTGTCGGCAGCACACGGAAAACAGTGCAGTCGTTGTAATGCGGAAACGGAGTTATTTATCTGACGTCCAAAAGGGCACTGCTATTGGCTTTCGGACCAAGATTGGAAGCATTTACAAAACAGTTAAGTCCGTAAATTGCTTGCGTGCCACCGTAGTTAAAGTATACCGTGCATGGTAAAATGAAGCTCTCCAAAACTGACAACGAGGCGACTGTGGTGCACCACGGGCCGTAGATGACAGTATTAAATGACGTCTGCGTAGGTGTGTACGGGCGAATAGACGTGCAGCTGTCGAGTAGGGCTACCAACACTGTCTCCTCAACGACCGTCCAGCGAACGTTGCTGCGTGAAGGCCTCTGCAGCAGGCATCTCTGGTTCTGTTGTTCGTCGGCGACGAAGGCTCGAATTTGCACACCAGTGCCGCAGAAGGACGTCTACGGATTGGCAACAGGTGACCTTTCAAGATGAATCAGATGGACGTTGGCGTGAAACGTACTACAATCTTTGGAAGGGTCCGGGCCAGAGGAAAGAGCGTTATGGTTTGGAGAATGTTTCCGTACCATTCCCTGGGAGATCTCATCTGGGCGACGTCAGAGATTTATACACACTCGTGAAATGTTGGTAAGGGAAAGTCCCCAAGCCGGCCGAAGTGGCCGTGCGGTTAAAGGCGCTGCAGTCTGGAACCGCAAGACCGCTACGGTCGCAGGTTCGAATCCTGCCTCGGGCATGGATGTTTGTGATGTCCTTAGGTTAGTTAGGTTTAACTAGTTCTAAGTTCTAGGGGACTAATGACCTCAGCAGTTGAGTCCCATAGTGCTCAGAGCCATTTGAACCATTTGAAAGTCCCCATTTCATCGCTACCTCGGAGATGCTGTGTTCCATCGCTCGTGCGCCGACTATAACACCACGTTCAAACTCACTTAAATCTTGATAACCAGCCATTGTAGCAGCAGTAATCGATCTACCAACTGCGCCGCACACTTATTATCTTATGTAGGCGCTGCCGACCGCAGCCTGTACCAGTCTCTTAGGCGCTTCAGTGTGTAGGGAAGTAAGGACGAGCGTCAACAGGAAGAACAAGGGATTGGATATTGTAATGCTGCACTTCGTTCTTACTTGTGACTGAAACTGTTCTTTAGAACTACCGAAATAACGCGTGATTTCCATGGTAGTATGAATCCCGTAAAAAAGATGGCGCGCAGTCTAGTTGCGACTGAAACCACAGCCTGATACTGATAATTTGTTATTACGAAAAGTGTGACTTTTCAGTCGTTCGTGATTTATAACAGTTACATGATTTCTTCCCCACCCCTACTGCACTCACCTGTAATATTGTTGAGGCAGACTGATCTACTTCTGCATCTGCATCTACATGATTACTCTGCAATTCACATTTAAGTGCTTGGCAGAGGGTTCATCGAACCACAATCATACTATCTCTCTACCATTCCACTCCCGAACAGCGCGCAGGAAAAACGAACACCTCAACCTTTCTGTTCGAGCTCTGATTTCTCTTATTTTATTTTGATGATCATTCCTACCTATGTCGGTTGGGCTCAACAAAATATTTTCGCATTCGGAAGAGAAAGTTGGTGACTGAAATTTCGTAAATAGATCTCGCCGCAACGAAAAACGTCTTTGCTTTAATGACTTCCATCCCAACTCGCGCACCATATCTGCCACACTCTCTCCCCTATTACGTGATAATAAAAAACGAGCTGCCCTTTTTTGCACCCTTTCGATGTCCTCCGTCAATCCCACCTGGTAAGGATCCCACACCGCGCAGCAATATTCTAACAGAGGACGAACGAGTGCAGTGTAAGCTGTCTCTTTAGTGGACTTGTTGCATCTTCTAAGTGTCCTGCCAATGAAACGCAACCTTTGGCTCACCTTCCCCACAATATTATCTATGTGGTCTTTCCAACTGAAGTTGTTCGTAATTTTAACACCCAGGTACTTAGTTGAATTCACAACCTTGAGAATTGTACTATTTATCGAGTAATCGAATTCCAACGGATTTCTTTTGGAACTCATGTGGATCACCTCACACTTTTCGTTATTTAGCGTCAACTGCCACCTGCCACACCATACAGCAATCTTTTCTAAATCGCTTTGCAACTGATACTGGTCTTCGGATGACCTTACTAGACGGTAAATTACAGCATCATCTGCGAACAACCTAAGAGAACTGCTCAGATTGTCACCCAGGTCTATTTATATAGATCAGCAACAGCAGAGGTCCCAGGACGCTTCCCTGGGGAACACCTGATATTACTTCAGTTTTACTCGATGATTTGCCGTCTATTACTACGAACTGCGACCTCCCAGACAGGAAATCACGAATCCAGACGCACAACTGAGACGATACCCCATAGGCCAGCAGCTTGATTAGAAGTCGCTTGTGAGGAACGGTGTCAAAAGCTTTCCGGAAATCTAGAAATACGGAATCAACTGGAGGACGGCGGTTCAATCCCGTCTCCAGCCATCCTGATTTAGGTTTTCCGTGATTTCCCTAAATCGTTTCAGGCAAATGCCGGGATGGTTCCTTTGAAAGGGCACGGCCGATTTCCTTCCCCATCCTTCCCTAACCCGAGCTTGCGCTCCGTCTCTAATGACCTCGTTGTCGACGGGACGTTAAAACAACACTAACCTAACGGAATCAACTTGAGATCCCCTGTCGATAGCGGCCGTTACTTCGTGCGAATAAAGAGCTAGCTGCGTTGCACAAGAACAATGTTTTCTGAAACCATGCTGATTACGTATCAATAGATCGTTCCCTTCGAGGTGATTCATAATGTTTGAATACAGTATATGCTCCAAAACCCTACTGCAAACCGACGTCAATGATATAGGTCTGTAGTTCGATGGATTACTCCTACTACCCTTCTTAAACACTGGTGCGACCTGCGCATTTTTCCAATCTGTAGGTACAGATCTATCGGTGAGCGAGATGTTGTATATGATTGCTAAGTAGGGAGCTATTGTATCAGCGTAATCTGAAAGGAACCTAATCGGTATACAATCTGGATCTGAAGACTTGCCCGTATCAAGCGATTTGAGTTGCTTCGCAACCCCTAAGGTATCTACTTCTAGGAAACTCATGCTAGCAGCTGTTCGTGTTTCAAATTCTGGAATATTCCATTCGTCTTCCCTGGTGAAGGAATTTCGGAAAACTGCGTTCAATAAATCCGCTTTAGCGGCACAGTCGTCGGTAACAGTACCATCGGCACTGCGCAGCGAAGGTATTGACTGCGTCTTGCCACTTGTGTACTTTACATACGACCAGAATTTCTTCGGATTTTCTACCAAATTTTGAGACAATGTTTCGTTGTGGAACCTATTAAAGGCATCTCGCATTGAAGTCCGTGCCAAATTTCGCGCGACTGTAAATTTTAGCCAGTCTTCGGGATTTCGCGTTCTTCTGAACTTCGCATGCTTTTTTCGTTGCCTCTGCAACAGCGTTCGGACCTGTTTTGTGTACCATGGGGGATCAGTTCCATCTCTTACCAATTTATGAGTTATGAACCTCTCAATTGCTGTTGCTACTGTATCTTTGAATTTGAGTCACATCTCGTCTACATTTGCATAGTCAGTTCGGAAGAAATGGAGATTGTCTCTTAGGAAGGCTTCTAGTGACACTTTATCCGATAATTTTTAAATAAAATTATTTTGTGTTTGTTTCTGGTGGGTTTGGAAGAAACGGTATTGAGCCTAGCTACAACGACCTTGTGATCACTAATCCCTGTATCAGTCATGATGCTCTCTATTAGCTCTGGATTGTTTGTGGCTAAGAGGTCAGGTGATGATCTGGACATCAATCAGTTTCAGTATATATACTGACCTCGGTGACAGCATGAATACTCATAAAATTCTGTTGGGTTTCTAGCCGTGTCAAGTGGTTTAATATACATGAGCTTTCGACCGACTGCTCCTCGGTCTTTGTCAAGTGGTGACGGAACGGTCGTGTGGTTTGCTGCTGCTGCCCTTACTCCTGTATAGCGGTGCTACTGCCTGTGGTTTGTCACTGGTGCCCAGTCTAGTGCCATACAAGGTAATGCTTTCGTTTCAAAATAAACGCTGCTGCTTCATCCTCTCGATGACCGGATCTCAAACTGTGCTTAACTGCAAACCACCGCCATTATTGAGATTGTTTTCAGAATTTTTTGTCTCGATCGCTTGTGTTATGATGTTATTCAAGAAGTCCATTTAAGAATAGATATTTCTTCGAGTACACGAGAAAATTTTATCAGTATATATCGTCGCGATATCTTGCATTCGTACAGCACAAATGCTTCTTTGATGCCTCGAAGGAAAAGGAAGAAATCCTTCGAAGATTAGTTTGGTTGTATGCAGTTACCGCTGTTGCATCTTTTCATTTTAGGGGCAACTATACTTCTATCCATAGACCTCGTTTGGTGATGACATGCTACAAGTTGGGGTATCAATGGGTCTTAAATTGAGTATGCCAGGAAAGTCGAGTTGTTACTGAAACCAACATCTCCCGCGACCTCCCAGACGTGCAGATGATCTTCAACGTGACATTCAGTCTCATCAATACTCCCACTGCAACATCCATACCCGAGGCAGGATTCGAACCTGCGACCGTAGCAGTCGCGCGGTTCCAGACTGAAGCGCCTAGAACCGGCGCGCAGCTTCGAGTCCTCCCTCGGGCATAGGTGTGTGTGTTTGTCCTTAGGATAATTTAGGTTAAGTAGTGTGTAAGCTTAGGGACTGATGACTTTAGCAGTTAAGTCCCATAAGATTTCACACACATTTGAACATTTTTGAACACTTTAAAGTATTGCGTGCTGCGTACAGCAGAGGAACAGTTCGGAGACGATGCTTGTATCTGCGTGATATGGCACTGTGTCATAAAGCAGTATTTGTGACGTAATGGGTTGTAGAGAGAAAAAAGAAACTGAAATGACCTGACGTGCCCCGAGTTCCCCAAAGGAACACCTCTGTGATGTCGATTACTCCAGACCCCGTTGTACTATATCACTAGCTTCTCCGGTTTCTGCTCATGCAAAAGAATCAGCTGCTATTTCTCCACAGACATTCACATCCCTCACTGAAAGTATCAGCAACAGAATTGAAGCCACCATGAGCGCGAAGGGTGGGCTTACCCATGTTAATGTACACTAATAGGTGTAGCAATGCTTTTGATCAGATAATGTTCTTTGTAAGATGTGTCGTGATCTCTTCCGGAAACAATTTAACAACAAGAGGTTACAAAAGGTAATCAAGGAGAAAGATGCCCAACAGCTTGGGAAAACGGAAGGATCTTTCGAAGCTTCGTATAATGAAAGTAGGAGGAAGTATGAAAGGACGGAAAGAAGATCAGAGTCGACCGGGAGATCATAAGTGACGGTGCACAAGTTTTGACTGGGTAAAGTATTCGGCAGTGTAGTATTGAACGGAAGCATCTTCGCATTTACTTTAAGTGTTTTATTCAAAGCTAAAACTGCGTTAATAAAAAATATAGAAAAGTTAAGATGGCGGTTTTAATGCTTCAGGTCACTACATAGTCTCCTCCCACTTGAGTACAACTTACAAAACGTTCATACAACCATGTCCACCTGTCAGAAAAGTCCTCATTTCGGATGTTGTCCAACTCGCACGTCTCATTTGTACATTCTTCGGTCTCGTGAATCGTCAAAAACCCATTCTGCACTTCCTCGTTTTATGGAAGGTTAGCCGGTCGTTGTGACCGAGCGGTTCTAGGCGCTTCGGTCCGGAACCGCGCTGCTACTACGGTCGCAGGTTCGAATCCTGCCTCTGGCATGGGTGTGTGTGATGTCCTGAGGTTAGTAGGTTTAAGTAGTTCTACGTCTAGGGGACTGAATGACCTCAGAGGTTAAGTCCCATAATGCTTAGAGCCATTTGAACCATGGAAGGTTATTACTGGTAAAACCAAGTGTCATCATCTTGAACGATTCTTTCCAGAAAAGAATTGGCCGTGTTTTTAATTTCAATCAGTCATGGCAGGTGCCCACGAGTTGTTTTCGTTTGGGAGTCAAGGCGCATGGGACAAACTTTTCACACACTTTTCGCTTCCTGAAATCATCCTGGAGAAAGTCTTCAACACTTGGTTTAGTAATGTTTAGTTGGTTGCTCCAAGGTGATTTGTGATGCAGATTATGGCTGCTCGCCCACTTCTTAATAGTGTCTACTCGCAACTGACTGGTCGAGTGCACGTCTGCTGTTTACAGTTGTTAATTCAAGCCGCCGCCGCAGGTAATTTGCTGACGTCGTTTATAAGCCAGGAATAAAATCAGTCTCGGAACTTTATGGATGGGCGGTGTAAATCACAATGGCCAGAAGGGAGTGTAATTAGCCACTTTCCCTGATGCAAGTCCAGTATCTGAACAACTGCGTCACATCGTGTGATAATAAGGGTGTAAAGTGAGAAGTCTTGGATCGAAGGAGAGAAAGGTCTCCATACTCGCCGCAAATAACTTTTTGAGATCGAAAAGAGGAAAGAAAGAGAAATAAACCGTAAAAAAAGTACAAAAAGTTTATATACCCTGGAAAATAATACTGCAGTAAGGAAACAACAGAATCTATAAATAAACTCATCGCTGGAAGAACAGAAGATGGATTGAAGAGGAGGACGATAATATGATCTTAGCGTTAGAGTAATTGTACTTTTTTATACTGCGATAAAAGTTGTTACAAAGTAACGCAGGGTATTTATGAAGTGTTCACACGAACGTTCTTATAAACTGCAAGATTTAAAGTTATAAGAAAATGCGTTGTTGGTGATCACACTGAAATATTTGCTATAAATAATGTGTAATCTGAATGTAGTAGAAAGTAATAACTACGTCTATGGCAACGTGGAATTGTGATCATTGTCATATTGATCAGCCGTGGATCTTTGTTTTGGTTCTGGCTGCTAGTGTTCACAGTTTGTGATGCGAGTGGGATGAGTGTTATAAAGTCGTTGTACGAGAGTGGTTTGAAAAGTTCTGGGAACGGAATAGATAAGAAATGCTTACTTCACTGAAACTTTTTTTATTTTTCAATTTAGCCTCCTTCTAGATTAATGCATTTAGTCCAACGATGTTCCAGTGCCTTGATCCCATCTCGCAAATGGGTTTCCCCCAGGCCTGCAACATAGTTGTCAACTCCAGCTATCAGTTCTTCGTTTGAAGTGAATCTTCGTCCACCAAGAAACATTTTCAGTTTTGGGAAGAAATGGAAGTCTGACTAAGCCATACCAGGTGAATAAGACGGGTGTGGGAACTATTCGTACATTTGTTCGTGTAATTTTGCCATGGCGACGGCACATGTTTTTGATCCAGCGCCAAGAGTCGTGGCATCCATCTAGCACATAATTTTTTCATTTCTAATTCTTCGGTTGAAATGTGATATACCCTTTCAGATGTCTTCTGGCAAGCGTGAGCAATTTCAAGCACTTTCAGTGTGACCATTTTGTGCACTTTTTCAATGATTTCTGGAGTAGTGACACATCTCGGCCGACCACGGCGCGGATCATCATCTAAGCTCTCCCGACCAAATTTCAATTCATCTGTCCACTCGGCAACAGTTGAATATGAAGGAGCAGAGTCCTCCAGTGTATTCTGGAAATCGGTATGAATGACCTTTGCTTTCATACCTTTCTTTACGAAGTACTTAACCACTGCTCGAATCTCGATTTTTTCCATCTTCGCAAAACACTATGCGGGAACAACAACAGAGCCACGTCACCGCCACGTCTCTCTTCCAAGAGCACTGACGAGACACGTGTTTACAGGCAAAAGTCCAATGAATATTATGTGAACAATTCGTTGCGCTAGCGCTAACCTGTCGTGGTGATTCTGACAACTTTTCAAACCACCCTCGTACCTCCTCATAAGGCAAGCTGGCCCACAACTGTTGTAACTGGTTCTCAATATGCTGGTTGCTGGCACTGCGATGGAGTTCAAGTCTGAGGTAGTCGCATATATGTTCTATTGGGGAAAAATCTGAGGAATCTTACTGATCACACGAGTATATCAAAATTACCCAGACAGTTCATAAAGCTATGCGCCATCAGTGGGCGAGCATTGTCCTGTTGAAAATACCAGCACGATACTGCTGTGTGAGAGGGACCACACGAGGACGCAGAAGGTCTGTGACATACTGTTGTGTCACCAAATTTTCCTCAATCACTAGGAGCTGTGGCCTGAAGCATGATGGCTCCCCAGTCCACGACGCCAGGAATAACACCGATACGCCTATCCAATACATTGTAAGAACCCCACCACTCCTACTGACAATGATCATTCGGAGCTGTGCAGAAGAGAGATTCATCGTTGAATATAATGTGACGCTATTCATCAGCAGTCCATGCTTCACGGTCACAGCGCCACTCCAAAACAGCCGTTTGTGTTGTGCTGTTAATGGCAGCCTAAGCATGGGACTGTAATCCCCTATGCGGGCTGCTGCTAGTCTCTGATCAGCCATGCAGATGACACAGAATGTTGCAAGAAGTCCATAACTTGGTCTAGTATGGTAGGTGCAGATGTGACGTGGTTGCAATGTGCTTGGTACACTATATGCGATCCTCCCTTGTGATGGTGAGACGTGATCGATCAAAACCTTGACTACTAATATGCCTGTCATCACGTTCTGAAGCAAGCCAGATCTCGTGGGTAAAAAGAGAGTACAGATGCCATGTTATACATTGCAATTAGTTGGCAATAACGATGTAAGATAACTGAGGACAACACTGCTCAATTTTAGTATTGGCATTGATTTTTTATGAGGATGTGGAGTGTTGCCACAGGATGGTGAGGGATATTCTGAAATTCTCAGGAGTGATTTCCTTACTAAACGTCATGCTAAAATCAATTTTTCGCAGCTCACACATGAGCTTAATGGTACTTTCTTTCCAGTAGCTGTTACAGCTGGAAGGGAGGCGTTGTCACAAGCTGCACCGATCATGAAGTGTTGGTGAATGTACTGAGTACATGTACACTAAAAGATGCATCCCACAATAATGTACCTTCAGGTACATGTCAATTAGTTTGGGTCTCTGTGGGTACACACTTACCACATGAGATGTTGTTAATGACTGTGCCACTTGAAAATAACGAGCAAATGGATATAATGCACTGTTTTGTACACCACAGCATAGAATGTATAAGTAACATTAATGGTAAACATATGGTTGCAGTTAGCCTAGATAATTTCAGTATGGAAGACACGAACCTACTGAAGGGCTTAATGATCACCACATTGGATATTTTGGATGGAAAGGATATAAATAGGTCATGTGCTAACTACAGTCACAAGCATACTGGTAATAATTCTGCATTATTGAACAGAGTGTGTTGCAGGACAGTGACACGTGAACTATGGAAGCTCTACTGTTACAATTTATGGATTCTTTTAATACGCAGGTGCCATTACCTGTGACACTGCTTACCAAACACCACATACTAACAGGAAATAATTCATGAGTTTATAGAGAGCTGTATCGTATACCAAAGAAGCTGCAACCACTCATCGAAGAGTCCATAAATAAAATGGTTCAAATGGCTCTGAGCACTATGGGACTTAACTTCTGAGGTCATCAGTCCCCTAGAACTTAGAACTACTTAAACCTAACTAACCTAAGGACATCACACACATCCATGCCCAAGGCAGGATTCGAACCTGCGACCGTAGCGGTCGCGCGGTTCCAGACTGTAGCGCCTAGAACCGCTCGGACACCCCGGCCGGCGAAGAGTCCATAAACTGACACCTGATACAAAGCATCATAGAACCCAATGATAGCACTGAGGGGTTCCTGTGGTCCTGATCCTGAAAAAAATTAATGAGTGTCATCGAAAGATATTGCTTTTTTGTGATTATAGATACCTGAACGCTCGAATCACCGCTGACGCTAAATCCAATACGTAATATCACAGAGATGTTTGATAACCTTTGCAAGTGCAAATATTTCTCCACAATGTATTTGTAGAGTGGTTACCATCAGATGGAGTTAGAGCCAGACGACTAACGGCTTTTATGGCCTCATGGAGCATTTTCAGAATCATAGGATGCCAGTCAGGATTAAAAATGCACCAGACACATTCCATCCATAGACAGCTAGATGGGGTTTCACATGTCCTAAAGGGTAGAAAACATAAGGTTTATCTTGATAATTTTACAGTTTTTTCAGAATATGTGAATGAATATGTAGAATAGTATTGGAGAAAGTATTCAGTAGACTACAGGAAACACTTTGTTCACTAAGTATTGAAAACTGTTAATTTTACACAAACTCAGGTCAATTACTTGGGCCACATTATCAGTGGGATAGAGGGTGAATGAACAGATTCTTATTAAGTGTGAGCAGTCTCTGAATTTTCAGTCTTTCTAACAAGAAAACAGTTACAATCTTTACTGAGTCCCTAAACTATTAACGAAAATTTGCCAAAAACTTTGCATGAATTGCATAACGATTAACTAATTTACTGAAAAAAGGTGTTAAATTTGAGTAGTTGTTGGAATGTGAGTTTACATTTCAGCCACTGGAAAAAGCATTAACCGATGACCCAGTATTGGTTTCTTGATTTTGACAAAGATTTCATACTTTCCTGTAATGCAAGCAATAATTACCTTTGCATGCATTCTCAGTCAGAATACACACAGGTGAGGACATCCTGTAGTGCATGCACCTCAACAGCTAAACAGAATGGTACACAATTACTCTACCGCAGAGAAGGAAATGTTGACAATAATCTGTCAGATCATTTACATTTGGTGGTAGAGGTATGACAATTCTGGACGAAAGAGCATATTTTTCAAAAGTTTCAAACTTAAAAAAGGAATTTTAGTTGTACTGTATTCCATATTCAAAAATTAATCTGTCAACAAACAAAATTTTCATTTCATTAATAAATTAAAAGATACAAAAATTGTAAAATTTATTCAAATTCAATTACACAAACTAATTTGTCTTTATTTTGTTTTTTACCTCAATAAACAAAATGTAATTCAATAATTTTCTCTCATTTATCATCATCTTTGGGAAAGGTTCTAGTATAACGATCTGGAAGGGTAACTTTATATTTGTCATCTAAGAGTAATAACACTTTTTTTGTACTAAGTTACCACAATTTCGGGATTTGAAATACTGTAAGACTTTTTTTTCAACTCTGATAATTTAGTGAACACTTCTGCACAACCATTACTATAACTGTTAAGTTTACTTACTAGATTTTCAATGTTTGATCAAATATTTTAATTTTTAAAAATCTAATTTTGTTAGTTTTTAATTTCTTTATTTTTCTGAAAATGTTTCAAAAGGAACTGTAAACATGAAATTAAGACTTCCATAATTTTTTTAAATTTTTTATTCATTTACACAACTAAATATTATCAGTTAAAATTCTATGTTGTCAATCATAGGTTAAATTCTTTTTGCCATACATAATTATATATGAAATTCTATCATTAGGTATATTTTCATTAAAAATGCACATAATTTCATTATTGTTTCCTGAGAAGTTAAGCCATTCGTTCTTCTAGATATATTTAATACATAAATAGGATAATTTTGGGTAAAAATGAATGGATTTACATTTACATCGTTCTTTAATTGTGTTACTGTTTTAAAAATCTCTAAACGTATTTTAAGCTTTTAAAAAGTTATTTGGGGATCAAGACTCCATAATTCTTGAGGAAAAATTTCATCCTTCCATTTTTTATATACATATTTTGAAATTTAACATGATCGAATAAAGAAGAATCAAATAAGTGACTATTTTTTTCGATTAGTTTGGAACATAACGAAAATAAAGTAAGGCATATCAAATTCAACATAGTTAGTAATATCTAGTTCAAAATTTCTTTTTCCATTTAAACCAGGAAATTTAGTTGTTCATAGTTAAAATAAAGAAATAGGAATTTTAGGATATTTCAGTCTTTCTTGTTCTAGTTCAAGTGAATATCATGGTTCATATTTAACAACTCGAACACGAATTTCCATACTTTTTATAACAATATTAACTTCTTTTGGAAGTGTACTATTATCATGAATAGTAGTTCATCGAAAAACTGAATTGATCATTTCTTGAACTATCAGTGCAAATTACTATTAAATCTCCTTCTGAAGTTATTTCTGTAAAATCTTTATAAATTCCACCAAATAATTCTAATGGATAAAGTCTATATCTGCTTCTATGAAATTACTCTGCTATTCACAATAAAATGCCTGGCAGAGGGTTCAATGAGCCACCTTTTAGCTGTCTCACTATTGTTACACTCTCGAATGGCGTGTGGGAAAAACGAGCACTTAAATTTTTTTTGTGTGAGCCCTGATTTCTCTTATTTTATCATGGTGATCATTTCGCCCTATGTTGGTGGGTGCCAACAGAATGTTTTCGCAAGCAGGGGAGAAAACTGGTGACTGAAACTTCATGAGAATATCACGTTGCAACAAAATTGCCTTTGTTTTAATGATTTCCACATCAATTCCTGTATCGTGTCCGTGGCACTATGTCCCGTATTTTATGATAGTACAAAATGAACTGCCCTTCTTTGAACTTTTTTGATGTCATCCATCAGTCCCACCTGATCCAGATCCCACACTGCACAGCAATACTCCAGAATAAGGCAGACAAGTGTGGTGTAAGTAGTCTCTTTATTAGACCTGTTGCATGTTCTAAGTGTTCTGCAACTGAATCACAGTGTTCAGTTTGCTCTATTCAGTTTGTTCTATTTTAGACAAAATATTGTATCCATTTTAGTTGTTATAACAGCAAACAATTTTAACACATAATTATCAATTAGTTTCATATTTGATTTACCATCAGATGCTGAAAACTCTGTTCCATCTGTCTGAATAACATCAAATTTCATATAAAGTTGTGAACAATTAGGATGAATCCATCCATCTCCAATATTAATATTTTCTCTGTTTCTTTGTTAAGAAGATTTAAATTATTTGATGTTTTCTCATTAACAGGAAATTAGTGAAACTAATAACTCTCGATTTTGCCCATGATTTATAAAGTCACTACCGTCACACAAGCATAATTGAAGTCAGTCATATTATTATTTTCTTCAGTGATAGTAATTATTGAATTTTGAAGTGTGAAAAATTTAAATATTTGTAAGATAATTTGGTTCATACACTAATGGTCCTCGAAATTCACCATTTGGTTTAAATGCAGAAATAATATTATTTTCTCTATAAAAATGATCATAATGTTTAACAAACATTCCACCAGCTAAATTAAAATTAATATTATGGATTGAATAGGAATGATTTTAGGTAAGCTATTAACAATTCCTTTTACATTACCTACAATAATTTGATTATTAAGTCGTAAAAACAAATTACCAATACAACCTTCTTTATCCATTAATAATTTAATAACACTTTCAGGGACAACACTATTTAAAATTTTGTCTTCCTTACTATGGACATTAGGTTTTTCTGTTGAATAAAATTATCTAAATTTTTGAAACTACATTGACCAACAAGAAATTCTATCGATTCTCCTTTAATGTACAATTTATCAATTTTTGATAAAATATTTGGAGACAAGAAATTTGGTTAAAAAACAATTACAGAAATATTTTTATAGGTTTCTTTTATTGGAAAAGTTAACATAATTTCAGAACAGATGAATCATCACTCAACTGACGTAATCTAAACACTTGTATTAATAAAAATTATATATAAATAAATATAGAATGTGAACCTCAAACAAGAATTTCTTAAAAATATTAAAATAACATGGTGACTTTTTATCAAATTCTATTTGATGTTCAATAATAGGACCATGTGGTTTGTGGGAAAACAGCATTGATGATGGATATTTATATTCTACCTCCAGGATAGTTAAGTTTGAAAAAATGAATCACTTGTACATTTATTCTAAAAGATTAGATCAACCAAAATATCAAGAATTTATAAAAAGATGTGAAGAAATGAAAGATAAAATTGAAAAAAATGATTTAATTATTCTAGTATTGGAATATGAAAATAATTAAATTGTAGTTTTTGATGATTTCATTCTTGAAAATCATGATATAATTAGAGAATATTTTACTAGAAGTAGACAAAGGAATAGATTGCTTTTATTTAGCTCAAACTTACTCAAAAATACCTAAAGAAACAGTTAGAGATAATCTAAATTTATAAAACATTTTAAGACAAGATGACACAAATTTAGGTCATTTTATCATGAATTTGTTGGTGATGATTTAAAGTTTGACAGTTCTAAAGAAATGAGTAGTAAATGTTTGATTAAATATGAATATGCTTCTATTACAATAGATATGAAAAAATTAATAATGGTACACACAGAGAAAAAATTAAGAGTTTTTTAAACATTAAACATATATGTTGGACATAAACATTGAACATTAAACATAAACACTGAACATAAAATGAAAATTATCGTTGTATTTTTATCCTTAATAATTGGTTTCAAAGTACTACCCAGATGTTGTTAAAAGAGCTAGACGAAATAAAAACTTAAAGAAGAAATTAAAAGAAGGGCTTAAAACATGGAGAAAAAACAAGAAAAGTACATGAAAAATTTAAAGAAGACCAACCTGTTATCGATATTATTGAAGAAATTAAACAAAGAATTGAAGGATCAGGTGATAATCTGTTAAAAGAAATTCACTAAACAGAGAAGTTGGAAAACAAATAGTTGCTCATCATCATTTAGAACTATTTAACGATATACTTACAATTAAACAAAATGATAGTGATAACAGCGATTATACATTAAGTGGATCAGAAATACAAGGTTTATTGACAAAATATGCAGATATGGAGAAGAGAGAAAAAGGATAGCTCCAAAGGAACAATGATCGAATATTAAAAAAATTAGTATGAGTGAAAGGATGTTAGACTATATTAATTATAGTGGAGACGAAGTTTTTAAATTAAGACCTCTTGGTACATTTTAATTTGTTGGTAAATTACCAATAAAATATGAAGAAGAATTAACAATTGGTGGTTAAACATATGAAGGTATGGTTGGATTAATGAATCTTTTAACTAAAAAAGAATTCAAGAAATTCCTCATTTAATTAGATTTTTGAACAATTTACCACATATATTTTGGAAATGTCAAAAATACGGAAAAGGTTTACTTAATTATTAATTAATAAATTGCCTTGTGGCCTGGAGCAGAATTAGAAAAAAGAATACCAAGGTGTGATAAAGGAATTAATCTGTTAAATGAAGATTGTTAGGAACACGATATTTCATATAGAGATGGTAAAGAATTAGAAAGAAAACATGAAGCTGATAAAGCACTTCATTTAATTTCAAAAGAATGAATGTAAGCTTCAGATGATTCAAATGGTTAAAAATTACCTAACAACCATAGTTAGACAAATAATGAAGGGAAAACGAAAATAATGACTTGGCTTAAAATTTTGACAATAATTTTAAATCTATATAAACGAATAAGTTTAGTTTTGATTATGTCAAACTTCCAAATGGTGAGATAAAAGCGAAATCAGTTCAAGTCAAATTAAATATTGAATTATTAAAGAGTACTCATTATTACTGGTGCACAAAAAAGAAAAATGATAGAAAAACTGGCGGAAATTTGCTTATTACATTTGGTATTACTGTTGTGAATAAAATTATTGACTGTTTAATGAACAAAATACATGAAGAATTACTACTGTCTCCTGCACCATTTTATTTGGTGCGACTGCAGCAGCTGCACTATTGTAAATGAGAGTTATAAAGTAGCAAAAAATTGATAAAAATTATAAGATAAAAAAGACATAATCGAGCAGTGGAAAATAAAGGTAAAAATCGACAAAACAAGAAATCAAAGAAATAATAAAAAGATTTGATAATCCTTTACTGTAATTTGACATAGGAGGATTAGTTAAACAATTAAAAATTAAACATTTTCATGGCATTTTATGGGTAATGAATTACCAAATAAACCAAGAAATTTAGAATGTGGAATAGTAAATTTAAATACATCTGTTCATGTTGGTACCCATTGAATTTGGTACCATAAGAATAAAAAAAATTAGTTATTTATTCATTTGGAGGAAATTTACCAAAACAACTAGCAACTTATTTAGGATGAAATAATCTATGTTACAACATTGAAAGGAAACAAAATTTTAACTTGTTTATTTGCAGTCATTTGTCTAATTGTTTTATGGCTATGTATGAATTACAAGTTTAATAATATTTCAAATTTAATACATGAACATTTTTTTATAAGTTATATGCTAAATTCTATGACAATTAAAAGAAATCATAAGTTCTCAATCACTAGAGGGAAAAATCAAAAATAAGTGACCTTTAAAATTTGAAGATTTTTCAACCAAAAATAAAATATTTTCAGTCAGAAATAGAAGAAAACATTCGATCAACACTACATCCATAAATCCATGAAGAATTAGTGTAATATTAAAAAATAAAAATAAAACCAAAATTACAGACATTAGAACAAACATTTAAAGATACTCACTTATCAGTATACTCAGAAACAGACAATGTAACTAAACAATTTTAAGAAAGCATTAACTGCCATTACTGAAGGAATTATTTGTTATATTAGTTTTAAAGGTAGAAGAACTGGGAGTATAGACGATCCAGTTGATGTATAAGATACAGTGAACAAACAATATTTAGTAACTAATTGACAAATATTTTTACTTACACTGAACATACAAGTATTTTAATGTAGTTGAATTATTATGTTAGTAAAACTGACTGTAATCAACTTAATAAAACAAATTTTAGTTATTACCTTATGAGAAAGGAACTAGAAAAACTTTTTTTCAGATTATTTCTCAAAAACAGATTTAACTCCATGTTCAAATGAGTCAAATATTCTTGAAGATAAAGTATATGCTACATAAATGATTGAATTTACTCTTATCACTGAAGGTGATAAAACCATGAACAATTTGATATAATGATTGTATTCGTAAAAATTGTTGTTTTTTCTAAAAATGTATACATAAAATTATTAATTAATTATTTAGGTATTTTATCAGTGTTTTTGACAAACATCACAAAATGATTCCTGATAGCCAATTAACAAAACTACTTCATGAATCCATGTTCTAACTACAGATTAAAGTTCTGTTGAATCTGTTCCATCTGTTGTAATGTTAATTACAATAGGCACAATAATTTAATTATATTTTACTGTTTGAAATGTAAGAATTTTACTGAAACACATAATCGTCACAGAGTAACAAATAAAAATGGAATACAGAAAATTGAAGGTCTTTGTTCAATTTGTAAAACCAAAAATGTAAATTTGTTACAAAATTTGTAGGTAATATATTAAATATTCCTGAAGTAATTGATAATAAAATATATAAACCAATGAGAAGAGATTTTAAAAGATATTATTTAATTTCTTTGGAATAAATGATTTACAGCAAGCTGATGTAGTCGAAATTGATTCTGGAATATTTAAAGGTATTTCAAAAATAAATAAAAGTTACAAACATTTATTATTTGTTATAGACTTTTTTCAAAGTTTGTTTGGCTATTCCAGTTAACAACGAAACAAGCAAAAATGTATATCCATCTTTCGAAATAATATTCAAGTTGAGAAAAACAAAAAAATTTCAAACAGATAATGGTAAGTAAATTTTATAATAAAGAATTTTTAGATTTAATGAAAGATTTAATAATAGTCATTATTAAACTTTTAGTGAATTAAATGCATCTGTTGTTGAAAGATTAAGAGAAAAAATGTGGAAAAAGTTGGCTCTTCAATGAAAATATCAATGGACTGAGTTAGTTAAAATTCTGAATATGACAACACAAAACATTCAACCATAACAATGAAATCAAAAGATAAAAACAAAGAAAATGAAAGATTGTTAATGAAAACTGTTCATGTAACTAATCTGGTAGATGCTAATGCTACATATAAAACTGGCGACAAAGTAGGAGTAAGGAAATTAAAAAGAATTTTCGAAAAATGGATATACAGCAAATTGCTCAACAGAAACTTTAGAAGTTGGAGAAGTTATTCATTCTAATCTAATGACATATAAATTGCAAGATTTAAGTGGTGGAGAAATATAAGGAAATTGTTATGAAAAACAGCTGATAAAAACAAACTATCCAGATGTATACCATCTTGAAAAAGTTTTAAATAAGGAAAGTAATAAAGTATATTTTAAATGTTTGGAATTTGATCATCACATAATGATTGAGTTAATAAAGATATAGTAATTTTGTAAATTTTTATACATAAATGGGAAGTCTAAGGGCTAGGCAAAACAATTAGAAATAAAAGGTCACTCTAACCTAAAAAGGGAAAGACATATTGCATTGCTTAATTATAATTTTGAAAATTTACGATTTGTGGAACTATATGAATGGAATTTAACAACAACTGAAATAGATAGAAATAAAATTATTGATTAGATTAAAAAGGAAAATCAAAAGAATGTATTTTTGTGGGATGAAATATCATATCATTACGAATTATCTGAAGATTATATCAGAGAATTTCAAGATAAATTAGAATGGGTAGTTATATTGACAAAAATATCTTTGAATTTTATTAGAGAATTTAGAGATAAAGTTAATGGAGATGAAAATTCAATGTGTCAAGAATTAAATGAAGATTTAATTACAGAATTACAAAATATAATTGGTTGGAATATTATATGATATAGTCAACGATTTCCTGAAGATTATGTTCATAAATTTCAAAATAAAGAAGATTTGTTTAACACTTAAATTTCCCAAAATTATATGACAATTTTATGTTACAGTTTAATCATAAATTGAATTGATAAAAGTAAAACTGTATTACAGAAATGAAATTAATTTTTAAAATTCGTTTTTAGTGAATGGAGCTACTCAATAAAAATTGAAGCATATTTGGTATTGAAATACTATTTATAATGCTTCTTGTCCATTTTAGAAGATGGTATATATTTAAATATTCAAATTTCAAAAATGGTTAACTAAAATGATCTATAGTCAGAATTGTTTAAAATTTTTTATTTCTATTAATGGAATCAAATTGTTTTAATGAATTTTGTTTATTAGATGTATATAGAAGTCGTTATTAATGTTATTCGAAATTCAATTATCAGAAATACTTGTGAATTTAGTTTTATATTCTAAGAAACGTTTACTTCAAAGTATTGAAGTAATTTCGATAGTAAATAGTTCTTAAAGATCTTTCATTCATTTATATAAATTTACTGAATGTGGTACATTATTAATTCTTCAAAATTATTCACATTTTGGATAACTGCCTCTGATAATATTTATTTCTTTTTCAACATTTTAACTGTGTTTGAATAACACAATAATCGTAATCAAAATTATTACCATACAACATTAAAATACCGGAAGTAGGTCCTTAGTACTTACTCCATTAATTGAGGAACAATATACCAGTTATTTGTAAAATTCCTTCATGTAAAATTTGTATAGTACTGTAATATACTTCACCGTCTTTTGTGTAATTATAATACATTATATTTAGATTTTTGAAATGAGTTATTTGTTTTTATATAAATTGTTGTGACTTGGCAAGACAGCCAAGCCACTATGAGGCAGCCGAAAGGCACGCGTTTCAGCTCACGCAGGCTGGCGTGAGGTCTGGAACAGTTAAAGGAGTTGAGTCTAGTAAAAAAGTACATAGATTCTGGAATACTTAACTTTAATCCATAATTGGTGAACATAGGTCTGACAGTACATGCATCACAAGATAAATAGCAAATGATAATGGCGCCTTGCTAGGTCATAGCAAATGACGTAGCTGAAGGCTATGCTAACTATCGTCTTGGCAAATGAGACCGTAATTTGTCAGTTAACCATCACTAGCAAAGTCGGCTGTACAACTGGGGCGAGTGGTAGGAAGTCTCTCTCGACCTGCCGTGTGGCGTCCATCGGTCTGCAATCACTGACGGTGGCGAAACGCGGGTCTGACATATACTAATGGACCGCGGCGGATTTAAAGGCTACCACCTAGCAAGTGTGGTGTCTGGCAGTGACACCACAGAAATGAATTATTTATATTCTTATTTTATATTAAACAGGTTCTTTATAAACACGGTCTTGAAAACTTTCACAAATGGTTTTTCTGAATTTGTAGCTAAGGAATATAAACCAGGTTCATTATTAATTTTGGTTGAGGATGATTATTTTTAGATAGTGGTGAAATACCACTACCGAAATTTTCAAATAATTTTTAGTATTTTTCTGTTACATGTTGTTTTATGGCATCTCAAGGTAATTTTGTTCTGAGATAGTGGACACTTAATTTGTACAAAAACAAGAATGATTTTCTCATCAATAAGTATTAATACTTGGTTTTTGTAGTATCTAAATTTTGTATTTTTTACATCGAAATTTATATAAAATAAAAGTTATTAGATATTGAATTTCTTAAGTTCTACTAAATTGTTTTCTATGTAAACAGAAAGTCAAAATAGTTGATTCTTCATTTAATGTGTATACCACAATATGTAGTGGTTCAACTTTGTAATGTAATAGTATCTTAATGATCAAAATTTTTGAAGGCGTTATCTATTTTCTTATAGTCTAAAATTTTCGTTACAACTTTGGGCTTAAGCTATGACTATTACATTCTGCAAGAATTATAATACTTCTTTATACCTGTATGTGTTTTTATTTTCAGATCTAAAAAACACTCCAATTATATATAATAAACTTTATCAAATTTTATTTTTTAAAGTTCTAATAAGTTTTTTCTGTACAGATTGAAAGTGAAAATAAAAATGATTTCTTCATTGTGCAAACAAGAAAAAGAAATTCACATGGAAATAAATGTAACAAATAGGAATAGACCTTAAAAATGGATAGTATTTATTGTATAAAAAAGAAACAAAAGGATATGGAGAAAATAAATATCAACATATAAAGGAGTCTATTAATAAGTGGAATAAAAAAACATTTACTTTGAAAATTTTAAAAAAGACATAAGAAATTCTTCTGAAAAAATTCATAACTGTAACAATGATCAAAAATATGAAGAAAAGTGTTACCAAAAGCTGAAAATTTTTGTGGATAATTTGTTTCTAAAGAATATCTGAAAATAAATAAAAAAATAAACATATCATTAGAAAATATTAAAAATTGATTAACTTATTTCATTATTTGCTTTAGTTAATCTTCTATGCAACTCTTTTGTTATGTTGTTTTATTTTGTTATCCAAACAATGTTGATAATCATCAAATTTAATTTAATTTTTTGCAATATTTTTAAATCCTTTAGATTTTTTCCTTCTTTATCACCAATTTTTTAAGCATACATTTTCAATCTTGAACTAATGTGGCCTAACATAACCTACCTATGATTTAAGTTTACTTATGGAAATCTATAAATATTATCTTTTAAATTATCACTTGGTCTAATTCATCTATTTTAATTTCATGTTTTTATTTAAGTCTTCAGTTCATATAACACAAAAAACAATCTACATCTACAATAACATAAATCAATATTTTCACTGTATTTGTATTAATGAAAATCAAACATTTTTATTTTTGAAATATATAGAGCACTCATACCTAGATAAATACGTTTATTTATTTTACAGTTTTATCATATGAACATTCTGAAAATACAATAGTGTATTCATAATTTTGATTTATATTATATATATTTTTTGGGATTTGATATTATTTTCATATTTTGTCGATTTCTAATATTTTCCATCTGTTTCCAAGTACTGAATTGTTCATAAACTTGAACAAATGTTTTTGTAATTCGATAGTTGCATTTTTCTCATTTCTGTATTAAAATAATGTATTTTTGCAACCAATCTGGTTGTTCATCTGGTAAGATTCTATGAATTTTCGTTGAGTTTAATCCCTTTTTAAAAAATTGCATAATGATTCTAGTAATTTTTTGAATATTCTTAATCAACTTCTAAAATATAGACATATGTATTATATCTGGTATTATAAGTACGTTTTCAGAATTAAAATAATTTCTTTCTAACTAACTGAAACCTCTTAAGTGTAAAAATTGAGACATTGCCTAACCATAGAATTAATTTGCGTTTAAATCTACAATATGGCTCAAAATTTTTCGTATACTTATTATTTGATGTAGCATATCTTTTAATGCATCGAGAAATTCCGCATTGATTCCAATTTTCAAGGAAATAAAGCTGTAAAATACTAAGATAGGTCTAGTTTATAACATTTGAAACATGTATCTCTAAAATTTTCGAATAAATATGTTTATATTAAAAAGTAAGATTTATTATGTAATCTTGAATGTTCATCTAAACTTTTTATATTAAATTTTTGTCCAAATTAATTTTGTATGTTTATCTGAAATATTTTCATTAATTAAGTCTCAAATAAAAATATTCTATTTGTGAAATTATATTACTTGCAATTTTTCATCAGGATTCATATATTGATAAGGATAAACTAGTATTTTAATTATTAAATACAATTGTTCACCTTCAAAATGTTTTGCTCTCTCATCTTGTTTTGTGAGATTAGAAGAAAATATACGAATATTTGAAGCCATAGATTTACATGTATCCAAAAATTTCTTATCTATATTCACTCTCTTTATTACAATAATTATATATTTCATCATTATTTGGAAAAGTGTTAATATATCCTTGATGTATTACTACTTATTTAATAAACAAATGAGCATAGGAAGTTGTTAAATTATGAATATAAACTGGAATAAATTTAGCATTTGAAAATTTAATGAGCAGGTCCTCGATATTTTCCTGTTAAATGACAATGATTTATTGCAATTTTTCACCAATTGCAAAGTCTTTTTTCACAAATAAAACAATCTTTTGAATTTTTAAATTTATTTTATTATCATTCGTCATAATTTTTTTCATTTTTGATCATATGTAGCATCTTTACCAGTATATATCACAAAATTTTCCTAATCACCATTTGATAACTAAATAAAATCGGTAAATGTTTTTGTATTTATTAATATAAGATTTTCCTGAATTTGGTTGACATATGATAACATCTTTTGAAATTCATCCAGAATCTGCATAAATTACAAAAGTTACTTGCAATGAATTATTGTGATTTTTAAATTTAATTCTTTCAACTTCTGGTGCAATATCTATTTTTACTTCTTTATGTTCTTTACAGTTGTTTTCATGATTGTTAATTCTTGTGATTAAAAATATCTTAAACACCTCTCACAAGGATACATTTTTCCATCATGTTTACTTGGTTTGTGAACTAATTAATCTAGACAGATTTTTTACCCAACAAAAATAAGAATTATTTTGTTATCGAATTATAAGGAGATAAACATGTTTTTCTAGTTTATTTTGGTATGGAAATGAGGATATACAATAAATGTTTCAACATAAGAATAAGTATTTGACTGCTTTTCAAATCTTGGAATATCTGTTATTCGAACAGGAAAATTAATTTTCTCATTTTCAAATATTTCATATAATTCTAGCCTAATATTTTTATAATTATTAGCTCTTTGAATATGATCAGTTGCTGGATATAAAGAGGAGTTTATTGAATAAAGTAAACATTTTTGATCGCAGTATTTTGCAGTAATTGCAACTATTAATGTTTATTTTCTTTTGGTAAATCGATATAAGAAGAACAAGAAATTATATTATGTCTATTAACACATAAATCTAAACTATTTATCTGAAATAAAAACCAAACATATTTTTCTTTTGCATTTCTTCCATTTCAATATTACTTTATTTTCTCATGTTTGATAATATTCTTCTAAATTAGCTGTTCTTAATAAAACACCATTACTTGATTTAAAATTAAATTGTTGTATTCCTTTTTGTCTTATAAAATTACAATAAACTTTCTTGTTAGTTTTAATTGTTCTTCTTGGTATTGTTATATTTATAAATATAGTGATTACTTCTTCTTTAATCTGATTGAAAGATGCTTGTTGTTCAACAGTATTATCGAAATTATTATTTTCGTAAGTTATTTTTCTATATATAACCCTTTAACTGCTCTGGACATGTTAACACGAGTGCCTTTGTACCAGTCCCTGTGTACTCTGAACGTGTTTATGTGCACCACTACCTCGTACTCTGAACGTGTGTACATGCAGACACATTCAGTGTACACATGGAAGGACTGGTGGTGTGCATAAACATGTTCAGGGCACACAGGGACATGTGCAAAGGCGCGTGTGTTAACATGTCACAGCAGTTAAAGGGTTAAGAGCAGAATCTTTTCTATTCATTTGTTTATTTGATTTGAAAAAATTATTATTGCCTAGAAAAATGAAAGAAGTTACATTTTTCTGATAGTTTTTTCGTTTAATTTTTGATATTTGACTACTAGAAGCTTTTGTAAATAATTTTCATTATTGATATTTTTAATATTACTTTCAGATGTATTGATAAGATCGAGTAACTGTTGTTTATTAAGTTTACATTAATTTTTAGATTTTTCGTTTTACAGCTTTGATGAAGTTATTTTAAATGTTTTTTTATTCAAATCGTAACCATTATTGTTAATATTGACCTTAGATTTTTGATAAGACCGATTAATTGTTGGTTAATAAGTCTGGGACACTTTTTTAATTTGTTGTTTTACATATTTCCTGAAGTTTCCTTAATGATTTTTTTATTCAGTTCGTTATCGTTATTATTAATATTCATATATATAATAATAAGGATTCAGAATAAGAGTGACGAATTTTTCTTTATTAATATTAAAATAATTTTTAATTTTCTCATATTACGAACTGTTCAAGATTCTTTTATATCTTAGTTCTCTCTTCATTTCTTTCATGTCAAAATTATCAATAAATTGCTGTAGATATTGTTTAGTTACATCTGTATAACGTTCTCCTTTACAGTAATTTTCTAAATAAACATAATTTAATCCACGTTTTTCTTTACAATAATCTTCTAAGTTTTGAAATAGCTCAGATTTGGAGTACATTTTGTTTTTCTTTTATTTACAATGAAAAAATTTAGTTTTTAAAATATTAAAAAACGTATGATTGACATGTGCTTTGTTTTTAAATAAAATTTAAATCCATGATATAGATAGATGAGGTTTGACAGAGCTTACTTATAAACAGTAAAATTTATTAGATTTTTATTTTTTAAATAAATGAAAATTTAGTTCATGGCTATGGACAAACAAGTTCTTGAAGAGTTTATTTATAAAAAATTGTTATATTTGAATTTTTAAATAAATTAAAATATTGTTGTAGATATAGATTAACAGAACCTTGGAGATCCTATTCATAAAGAAAAAAACCATTAGATTTTTTGTTTTTGAAATAAGTGAAAATTTCGTTCACAGATATAGATAAATTGATAAATGAGGGAAATGACAAACCTAAAATCTTGTTTTTAAATCAGAGAATTTTTAAAAAATAGACTCTATGTTCCAGAATTGTCATAAATATACTACACCAATGTGGAAAGAAATTCAAACTTGTAACACTGAAAGCGCTATTGAGTTTGAAGGGTCCCCTCAAGCAGGTTAACAAGGTGGGCTCTCAAACTGAGTAGCTTAGACTAGAACATCATTCATAAAGCTGAGAAGAAACAAACAAACACGGATACTTTGAGCTGCCAAATTATAGTACTGCAAGCACTTAGGGAAAGTATACTGCTAAAGAGTGCTCAGATGATGCAAAATGTCATGAATTGAGATTGCAGCTGCAGTTCATAATGGATGAGGGCTTGCTATGCAAATCAAAAAATACAAACCAAATTTAGTGGTTCCATTGTCACTGAGGAACAAAGTTTCACAACAGGCACAATACCATGTGTTGCTAGGTTGTGGTGGTCATAGAGTGACAGATAGAAGAGAAGCCAAAACTTTTTGGTGGCAGATGAGAGAACGTGATGTGGATCAGTACGCTTGGAACTGCAAACTGGTTGGTTGGTTTATTTGGAGGATGAGATTAAACTGTGAGGTCATTGGTCCCATTGGGTTGGGAAACGATGGGGAAGGAAGTCGACCATGCCCTTTCAAAGGAACCATCCCAGCATATGCCTGAAGTGATTTAGGGAAATCACATAAAACATAAACCAGCATGGCTGGACATGGGTTTGAACTATCGTCCTCCCAAATGCGAGTTCAGTGTGCTAAGCACTGTATCACCTCAGTCAGTAACTGTGTACCATCCATGCCAGGAGCCAATCTCATCTACAAAAAAATTCCTCCACAAAGGTTTTCAGAGTCATCAAAATGCTTTCAAATAATAGGGCTTGACATTTTGGGACCATTTAACAGAACTGCATCTGGTAATAAGTATATATTAGAAATAATTTATCGTTTTTGTTGTTTTAATCTAAGATAGCAGTTCCAGACCAGCAGGCTGCTATGTTCGATTTGTGTGAATAATTGGATTCTTAAGTTTGGTGCACAAGAAATTTTATTGACCATCTGATTTGATGAAACACCTATGCGATGTACTCCACATTAACAAGTTACTGTCAAGTCCCCTCTATTCACAATGAAACAGGTCAATGGAACATGTTTATTGAAAAACCTCAAAGATGATGAGTTATTACATTAACATTCACCACACAGATTGTGACACATATCATCAGTTGTTCATCAGCATGGACAATTCCAAGCTCCATACTAGTACTGGTCTCTCACCATATGAGATTGCCTATGGAAGGAAAATGCCATCTCCCTTCGACATGTTAGAGTCAGAGTTAGGCTACGAGAATGAGTCAGCAAAGGAGTTTGTGAAAAGGTTATGTAAAGTTTGGCAGAAAGTCAGATGAGCAAACTCGAAAGCTCTGGAAATACAATAATGTATGGGGTAGTGCGCAAGTCAGCTTCTTCATTTCAGAGTTGGCCAAGTTGGTTACCAATCCATATACACTGCAAGGGAGAAACAAGACATTTTTGATGAAATACCACACTCATTAACAAGTCATAGAAATGACTTCCCCTGTCAATTTTACAATCCAATTACTAACTAAATATTCCATTGTACATGTTAGCAGAGTAAAATCGTTTGATGGTGGAGCTGATGCCTTATCACAAATTCCGGCACTAGTGTCACAGCAGAGCAGAAAGCCAAGGGAAGCTACAGGACTGCACTACCCAGTACTCGTGCTTTGCACAAATCATCACACTCACTGAGGTTGTGAAGCTAGTAGTTTATTTGTACAATTAGGTATTTTTACAGTGTATTTTTCATATTGTATTTTTTCCTTTGACATACTATGCTTTCAGGTTTAGCATGACATTCGTGCATGTCAGTCACTCATTTATGTTATTGCATGGACACTCCTTTTTCAAGAAGGAAGGGAGTTGATGACAGTTCCTTTCCATCAGGTGGTGTAACGGCATGCACACTACAAAGAATAATTGTAGTCTTGATATTACTGCTTGCCATCAAAGAGGGAGTAGGAGGTGCAATCCTGTAACAACCATTGAACTCCTGAATGTTTTTTCCAAGCAACCTGATGTCCTACTGACTGATCACTGTTTTACAGTGGATCTGACTTCCAAGGTATGGAACCTTATGAACGAGATTCATAGACCACAAGACAGATTCAAAGTGGTAAATGAGGATGCTGAGAAAGAAGCCATTTTCTCAGAATTAGTGATGAACATCTAGAATTGGAACGGTCTTATGAGAAGCTAAGAGCACAGCTGTTGCAGATAACAGAAGTAGTGGTGCAGTATGGAGAAAGAGGGGATGGATCAACACAGGAGGAAGTTTGCTAAAAATCCTGTTTGGGACAGTGAACAAAGAAGTGCAGGAACTGATTGCATCAGAAAAGGGGTGTATTACTATGGAATAGACCTACGAACACATCAAAATTTCTAGCAAACACATCAGAGTATCAGCACTGTACGTGTTTCTAATACTATCATAATCGGTGTTTTTTATGGCAACTTGTATACTCTACTTACATTTGAGGCATAAAGCTGATCATCCTCCAGACCCATCTGTGCACTAGTTCCTCATAGAATGGCTTGATGCCATAACTAAGAAATAGAAACTGAAACCAATTCATTGATACCTGTATTAAATTATAAGAAGTAGAACAAAAAAGATCTCGACCTTATTAGAGCGTAAACCCTATATTTAAGTGGGAACAAGTGATGTAACTCACTCTCATGGGATGTTAACAGAGACTGTACAGTACAAACCAGTGTAAATGTAATTTATGTAAAATGAAGTTGTTTTAGAGTGGCACCAAAGCAAAATACAAGACGAATTTTTTGGAGAAGAAAGGACTATTGCACAGCAGATCCAGTTCCTGGGCGCACACATTTTTTTTTAAATTACTTGGCACAGTCGGCAGAGAAACAGATCTGGCTCATATCGTGTGCCACAATCAGTTTTTTGAGCATGCAATGAGTGCCACTGTCGCAGAAGGCAAGCATTGGTAGTATAACATTTCCCCACCGAGCTGAACCATAATCAAGGAGTGCAAACAGCGCAATATGATAACATCCCATATGTCATTCTGTGGGCCTTGCAATACAGAGCCATAACATGTAACATCCGAACTTAGCCACTCCACAGCATTCTCGTATTGAAATAAAGCGAAGGCAAGGGGAACTGACATTAACTAGGACACCACAGTGGGGACAAGTCCATTGACACCTCCAAGTAATGAGGGCAAATGACCGCATCGGTGGCTGTGATGACGTTATGTCCAGCTTAAGTACCCCTGCTTCAGAAGCCTCTGCCTCAGTGTCTGGTCATCCCATCTGCATCTCTAATTCGAACCGAATAACTGTCTCTCTACTTACAGCATAACTCGGTTGGCGAATCGTGACATGTTGCCTGCTGCTGAGAGACGACTTCGCCTCTGAGCCTGCAGCCAACCATCTTTAGTGGAACTCAGCCACTGCAAGCTGCCACTGTGACAGACAGAAAACATGAACGAGCCTGGGCTTTCCCCTGGTGAAAGGCCGTAGCAAGTGACTGCAAACTACCATCTACAACCTGTTGGGCGAGACACCTGAGTACTCTCTCCTGGTTGTACGTTGTACCATCTCCTTGGCTGTACACTATGTTGCTGATTTGTGTCCTGAGCTGCCTTCATGACACCCACTGTTCGTGATACGCTGTTGGCACCTGCTTAAGTGCATGTCTCGCTTCGAGAGCACTGGGTTAGGTCAACTAATTACTGGTGAGCCATGGAAGTTCATGCCTACAGACTACTGGTCTGGCTACTAGCACGATATCAGCCAATAAGACGCAGCGTCAACACTCCTTATCGCAATTGAGTGTGTGAATCAGGACGCTTTCCGCCGGGCCGGAGAGGACAATCTGTAGTGTAAAATTACAAGCCTGGTGTTGACTGTAATGCCTAGAAATGCGCACAGTGTTTTATGGAAGACGTAAAGCCAAGATTGCAAGGAGAGGAAAGAATATCGGCAAAGCAATTGGAGACCAACTGTGACCTGGGGGCGGTAGTGCAGCCAGCAGTGAATGTCTGTGGCACACATTAATCTTACTCACAATGGCAGTTCTCGCACTATGCCGGCAGGACATATTTTCCAGGAACAAACGTGCATTTCTTGCGCAGCACCACTTATCGCGTAAGTTCTTAAAATACATGTAGGTCAGGATACAAGTATCATTTATTCATTTGTGTGCACCAAAACAGCATCTCGTGTAACAAAGGAATTCCTTGCAACTGATAAATTCCAAGAATAACAAGTTGTCTCTAGGCACTCCGTCTTCAGGTCACAAGTGGCCCATCGGGACCATGCGACCGCGGTGTCATCCTCAGCTGAGGATGCGGATAGAAGGGGCGTGTGGTCACATACCACTCTCCCGGTCGTGACGATGGTTTTCTGTGACCGGAGCCGCTACTATTCGGTCGAGTAGCTCCTCAATTGGCATCACGCGGCTGAGTGCACCCCAAAAAACGGTAACAGCGCATGGCGGCCCGGATGGTCTCCCATCCAAGTGCCGGCCACACCCGCCAGCGCTTAACTTCAGTGATCTGACGGAACCGGTGTATCCACTGCGGCAAGGCCGTCGCCCTTGTCTCTAGGGGCAAGTACGAAAATTCTCGATGACGTGAACATGTGTTTGACACATTCTCAAATTTTTCTTCTTTTTCCTCCAATGTTCACCGGTGGCGTCTGCGATTTACGGGCAGCCGTTGACAATTCGTCTTATTGTCGACCGAACCTTTACTGCCGTAAGGAGCGACTGCAAATTGTTCTGACAATTAGTAATTATGAGAAGCGACACGTTGGAGTGTAACCTCGATCTAAATGTCACCAGATGCCAATAGGCAATCTGCCTATTCCCACAAGAAATGATAATTATAGTAAAATCAATACTACTACTACTAATAGTAATAATAATGCCATGTGGCTCACAATGTGGAAAAGCCTTTCAACTGATGCTTTTTCAATGGCTTGCATGTCAGTGTACTTCAGTCAGGTTCCAGGAGGACTTTTTACGACAGAGAATCCACATTGATTTAAGGACAATCGAACCAGAAACCTTGTTTTCAAAAGCCAGTCACGCACGGAAACTAGGTCTTAGAAGTGAACACATGTGGAAAATGATAAACATATGGTTTAGAAGTGAAATTTCGATGTACACCACCATGAGGAATTTGTACGAATGTTGAAACCATACAATATGATTCAGTACTTGGATTGGCAATTGTTTCTCTAACGATAGGTACGTGACACTAGGATCATTACGTTTATAAAAGGCTTCCAAAACCAAATTTCGTAAACATACTTCCCAGTACCGCTTCTGGTTGGTCATGTAAGCGCTCCAATATCGATTCTGAAAATGCAACTCTAGTTGCAGGAATTCCTCTTCTATAATTGATTTTCGCTCCCATGTAAATGCACAATCAGTTTTGAAAGTTGCTTGAGTTGTCAAGTCTTGTTTTTAAAAATGTTATGTTTGCCACGACAGAATGCCTTATTGTGCAGTGAAGGGAAATAGAAATACTAGACTGAGCACAGAGCTGTCTACCTCCGATGTTTAACTGAAGATAAACAGCCATTGTTCTGACTAATTTAGAAATCGGATCAGCTGATTTCCAGAGGCTACTTGGGTAAAAGAGCTGACGATAGGAAACCCGATGATGACCAGTCTCGCAAAACCGCTTCCGGCCTTAAAATATAAACACGACAGCGAGAAACGATTTCCAAAATTCGGCTTTCGTCTCACGAAGTTGTGTGTCATTTAAACGTAGCATAGGTCATAAAAAGTTATCATACTCTAACTGCGTACTGTATGGAGGGTACAAGAAAGCCGTCAGCTATTGAAGTATGCAGCCGTCAGCCAAGTTGGCCAATAGTTGCTCGTTAAACCAAAGCGGGAACTCAGGTGTAGTCTGGTTTATCTCCATGTCTCGTAAGGCAGCAATCAACATCATTTCCTCAAAATATGCCAAGTAGTGGAGGTCAAAGGCAATATTTACTACAGGAAATAGAATCCTTCTTTGAGTCTAAAGAGTGTGCTTAGAAAATAGTTAAACCACCTGTTACATGCGTTGCGCGTAAACATATCATCCACACACATTCTCTGCCTGAACGCTCACACTTATAAATTCCGCTTTGGTTTCATGACATCTGAAAAGTGACATGTCAACTTGTCCGACTGCCACAAGTCTCATTCCCGGTATTATCAGTGACTTTTCTTTCGGGTAGAGGACTGGAACAGGGTATACTCATCCTTGGGAGACCAACTGAGAAATAGCGGCTCCAAGATCCTGAAAGCTGTCAACACCGGAGAGAACTCTGTACTGACCCATGCCCTCCATACCGCATCCAAATGACGTCATACGGCAAAGAAAGATACGGTAGTTGGTCTTTTGAACACGACCTCGGCATTAATTTTTAGCTCGGTTTGCTACAAATTGTCACGTTGATGTGGCAAATGTATTGATGAAACGTTGTAAGCAGCGTGGTGTGTAAATCGTGAGATGGATGTAAGTCTTTCGCAATTTCCTCGAATGCTTCAGGGGAATGCTGGAATGGTTCCTTCGAAAAGACTTGTTCTTGTCCAGTCTGATCTTGTGCTCCGTCTCTAATGGCCTGGTTGTCGACAGGTCGCTAAACCCTAATCTTCCTTCCATCACATAACCTGCAACAGAATTTCTTTTATTATCGAACAAGCCACACCTTTACGTCAACACGACACAATTAAAGGCCTCGACGTGGGCGAGAGAAACTCGTACATTCCGTCTTATCCTCCCTTTCACGCTAGCTGTGGGTTGCTTTCCTGTAGCTGTATTCCGTAGAATCCCTTGTGTCTACGATGCACGATTACAAGTATCAGAGGTCACATACAAGAATTTTCATATTCCAAAACTTTTAGAGATATTTCATAGATATAACAGCACTGAACTACAGTAATAATACCGTATGGTATACCACATAAGTGGTCGCTTGGGGCGCCAAGCTGAAACTGTATACAGGGTATACCATAATCAGTGGCGAAAAAATAAGATGAGTGAAAATATTCGACGTTAGAGGCAAAACCGTTTTAGTAAAGATGGGTACACATACGAGGCGTTTGAGGAATAGAAGGGGTGGACAAAAACATGAAAACACAAAAAAACTGAACCCATTACCATGCCTAATACGGCACAGGGAAATCGTTGGCATTCAAAACAGCTTCCAGTAGTCTCTGAATGGATAAATACAGGTCGTTTGTGGGCCTTGTATACCATTATTTCTGCAAAATAGCGACAAGTTCACGTAACGATGGTCGAGTTGGATAGCGATCACGCGAGCTTATCTCCGAGGAGATGCGACGGCTCACGAAACCAGTCCTGGACGATGTGAGCTGTGTGAACAGCGACCTTGCCGTCCCCATCACCACGGGGAACAAACACTGTGCCGTGCGATGGACCTGTTCAGCCGAAACACTCACTTCATCCTTGGCAGTAATGGGGGCTATGGAACACCACGACATGGCAGCCCAAATCGTGACCGAACCCAGCCATGGGACGTAAACTCGGCTAGAAGTTGGAAACACTGTGTGACAAGAGTCATACATTCTTCAATTGCTCCGTATTCCAGATTTTATGGTTTCGGCACAATGCTTTGCTGTTACGAGCATTTGCTACACTGATGTGTGGTTTTGGAATGCCAGCTCACCCGCATTTCGCTGCTTCTGGTGCTCCTTTCATGTTGTTTTGGTGCTGACAGGATTCACGAATACGAAATTCAGTTCTGCAGTGATTTTTCAGATCTTGTCCTCTTATTTTCCGTCACAATCCTCTTCAACAGCCGTCTGTCACGATCACTCAACGCACATTCTCGTCCGCGTTGTGACTTAGCGAATGATGTTTCTCCGTTTTCCTTGTATGTGATATTAATCTTCGATACGGTGCCTCCTGAAACACTAAACACTTCGCTGGTACTTTGGTTATCCACAACAGGAGCACCAACAATTCACTTAGCTCCGACATAATGCACTCTCAGCTACTATTCTGGCAACGACTGACACTTAGAACGTATTGAGGACATTGCATTGTACAGGTGCTGTTCGTCGTCAGATACAACAGCAGACTCTGCACGATTGACTAGCAAAATGTTCAAATGTGTGTGAAACCCTATGGGACTTAACTGCTAAGGTCATCAGTCCCTAAGCTTACACACTACTTAACCTAAATTATCCTAAGGACAAACACATATACACGCAAAGTGAAGATTTATATTAGCAGAATTTTGGTCGCAAATGAATAACCTATGAGCAAATAACCAAAATAATAAAATTATAAATATAAATAGAGTGTCACAACACTGAAATTGCAGACATATCGACTTAAGTCCAAATATTAAATTTGTATAACTCTTAGGAGTTTATCTTAAATTGCGTTTTTACGTCTAAATGAAGGTGGTACAACGCCCACTTCCGTTACATTCTGTATCCTGGAAAAGATGGAGAATCCAAATCAGCATGGTCCAAAAAAAAGGAACAAACGCGAATGGCCTCTACATAGGCAGGTTTTTACCTAATTTTCGTTTCATTTCAGTAAATCTGTTGATTGATTACTAGTGTACGGCATCTTGTTCGACAGTCATTTAAATCAGTTACACGCTAAATTTGTACCACGTACCGTAACACAGTCAGGCAGACCGAAGATATTCTTACAAGAAGAGTACTTCCATAATTTTCAGTTTATCGAAAAAAAATCCCATATGTCCTCGCTATTTCCGGCCTCTGCAATAATCCTCACGTACGCACAACTGCACGCTGCTGCGTGACGCCTCTACTTGAAATAAAAACTATCGTAGCCTACAAAGGCATCGACTGTACATATATTCCGCCGCGAGCAGACCCTTGACTTGAGCTGGTTGCATCGCCTAACTCGCTAGACATGCTGTGTTCTATAATTGGTAGCTTTAACGCTACGTTGTGACTGGGAGGAACTGTGTTACACTGCAAAACACGGCTCCTTTGCTTTATTTGCAGCCTCTCCTATTCTTAGCCGTGCGCGACTTCAGTTTAAGAGGGAAACGTAAACATGCCGAGGCGAGGCAGATCTTTGGCTAATAGCGGTGCTGATGTTCCCAGCTCTCCTCTGTTCTCGATATCCCTGCTCTCCAGATGGGCGAATCACAGGGCGTGTGTTGCTAGCCGACCGCCCCAACATCTGATTCTCTGTCATACATTAACTAATTGGACATGGAAATTCTAATACGATAGTGTGACTTCAAATAACTGTAAGCAAAGCAATTTCGAATGGCACGATTGGGGGAGTCGCTCGAGAGGTATGTTCAGCCTCCTGCTTTGCAAGTTCTTTCAGTTGGACGCCACTTGGACTATGTGCGGACCTTAAACCTACCCCAGTAATCCTATCTACCTATCGACATCATACCTAACGGTGTGTGACGGAGGGTACTTCTAGCAGCACTCACCTATCCCACCTTCCATTTTCCACTCGAGAGTGGCGCGTGGCAAGAATGTTTATCGGCAGGCCTCTGTATCAGAACTAATTTCTCGAATTTTTTCGTCGTTGCTAATTCGCGGGATGTTTGTGGGAGGAAATAGCAAAGCTCTCCATGATGCACAGCGCCTCTCTTGTAGCGTCTGCCACTGGGGCTCTTGTAACGCTCTTCCGAGGACTAAACGGTCTTGTGACGAAACACACCGCTCTTCATTGCATCTTCTTCATCTCTTCTGTCAGTCCTGCTCGGTAAGGATCCCAGACTGGTGAAGAATACTCAAGCAGCGGTAGAACAAGCGCCTTGTAATCCACTAAGCGTACTGGGGAAAGAGGACCTACAGTTTAACGTGGAATCTGAAGCACGTGTCGCTCCTGGAATATCTTCACATCGTTGAGAGGTGAAGCCTAACGTGAAAGTCCACTACAAAATTCCACTGTATGACTGGGATTCGATCCCGCGACCTTACGGTCTGCTGGCTAGCACTCAATCAGTAGACGACCGAGCTCAAAACTTCAAATGGCTAATTCGGCGGTAAAGAACCATTCGCGATATTGTGCACCATTTTCTTCAACAGATGAAAGTCTTCACACGCATTTTTGGCAGCTGCTTCTTGGCTTGGTAAAATTGTGATTAAAATAATGTATAATGTGGAAGTCGTTTTGCGTGAGATTTGCTGCATGTGACTGACTCTAAAAGCGCTGCAAGCGTGAGAGGACCTCAGAACTTCTCATTAAACATAAACAGCTTATGATATAGGACCAATAATACTGTCGGATTTTTCCCTGACAGTGCTGGTGTCCACAAGAAAGTCTCTTCGTTGGATGATCGCAAATAAATAAATAAATAAATAAACAAAATTTTCCCTCGGTGTAATGTATGACAGGCATCTTCAAAAATGTATAAATGGTAGGTAATGCCTGTAACAACGAGAAAGAACCCGATACTACCCGTTCACAAACTATGTGATTAACATCTAGAGCCTGTCACATCGTTCACATGTTTACTAATACTAATAAGCGACTTGAAATAGGATCGACACGTAAAATCTGTTACAAACGAGGGGAACGGAATGAGACCCTGCGGAGAGGTTTGGAATTTAATCCAGGACATTGGCGCAAAGACTGTTGATGAGAAACTTAAGGCTATCACCTCTCCTCCCCTTGCCGGTTAAGCGACGCCTAGGTGCTGTCCAGAGCGAGATCACTGGACAGCGGATCACTGTAAGCGAGTGATTTGGAGCGACGCATCACACTATACACTGCGGTAATCCGAAGAAGGGTTTGGATTTGGCGAACTCGTAGAGAACGTTACCTGCCATCATGTGTAAAGCCAGTAATGAAGTTCTAAGTAGGTGGTGTTATGGTATGAGAGTGTTTTTCGTAACAGTGTGTGGTCATTTTATTGTAGCAGCACCACCATTTAGGATAGGGAAAGTAGTTTTATGCGATATTCGGAGCACGAGTTACAGCCAGGTGCAGGCCGGATCGCATTAAGTTACGCACACCAATTAGCAACGACTTAAAAACTCGAGAAATTAGTTCTGATACAGAGGCCTGCCGATAAACATTCTTGCCACGCGCCACTCTCGAGTGGAAAATGGAAGGTGGGATAGGTGAGTGCTGCTAGAAGTACCCTCCGTCACACACCGTTAGGTATGATGTCGATAGGTAGATAGGATTACTGTGGTAGGTTTAAGGTCCGCACGTAGTCCAAGTGGCGTCCAACTGAAAGAACTTGCGAAGGTAAATAGAGGCCACAGGGGCGTAGAACTGCCAGAGAGGGCGCACACAGTAGTTTCCGTGGCGCAAGTCACAGGCAAAAGAGGACCACTGGCCAACCTAAGTATTATGCATACGTGACACGAAGCGATGTGCTTGGCAAAACAGAGGCGCACAGCTGAGTATAAATAGGTGCCGTTTTCTAATGAGATTCATTCAAGTGTGGCAGCTCCCTGGACGGCAGGGCATGTCACACCGCTGGGCTACATGCAGCAACAGATGGGGCGACAGCGTCCCTGTCCACAGTGGGTCGTTGGTTCGACCCTCTGAGGCTGACACAGTGTCTGCAGCGAGCCAGGATGAGTCACTCTTCAGCTCTCTACCGCGGGCAGTCATCTCGGCTCCCAACACACGCCGGTGACTTCTGAGGCGAGGGCCGCAGATTCGGATGCCGGATCACGGGCAGTCGTTGCCGCCGCGTACTCAGCTATGCCAGCGAGGAAGAAGCAGCAGCGGAGCCAACCTACGGCTCCCGGCGGAGCAGCGCGGAGTCAACGAGGACTGTGGCAGCTGAGTCGGCTGCTGGCGCAGCCATCCTGACATCATCGGAACCCAGAGGGTCGGCCAGGGCTAGAACGACACAGCGTTGTTTTGCACAGGCCGCTGTGGTGCTTCCTCAGCATTGCGGCGCCCTGTGACACAGACTGAGGTGAACGGAGCACTGTAGTGGAAACAAATAAATCATTCGGAAAGTTCTCGCCGAGTTTTAATACGGCACCTCCTGGCACCCACCCACTACATTTGGTGTCTTCGCGCTACTTTTGGTCATCCTGATAGATTTGGTGGCAGAAGCCGCCACAACATTATTGTGATTAGGAAAACATTAAATGTCTAAGGATATGGACAGACTTAACAACATTATGTGCTGCATAAGAAGAGGGCCAGTTTGCAGATGATGCTTGTATCGACTCAGACGATCCACTCTGTCAAAAGGAACATCTCTGAGGCAACTATTTGTGGATAATAACATTCCTAAATGACCTGGACCACCCAAAGTTCCCCAATGGAACACATTTTGGCTCTGTTACAGCCCCAGACCCTATCATCCAACATCACTGCATTCTCTTGTTTTGGCTTTTACCGAAGAGTGGGCTGCCTCTCGTCCACAGACATTCAGACACCTCACTGAAGGTGTCCCCCCTCCCAACACAGTTCAAGCGAGCATAAAGGTGAATGGTGGACACACCTCATATTGATGTCCACCAATAGGTGTATTCCAACGAACAGAAAAGGTTCGCGGTGGAACAGTACAACGTTAGCCAAGAGTGCTGCTCCAGAAAAAAAATCAAATGTGTGTGAAATCTTATGGGACTTAACTGCTAAGGTCATCAGTCCCTAAGCTCACACATTACTTAACCTAAATAATCCTAAGGACAAACACACACACCCATGCCCGAGGGAGGACTCGAACCTCCGCCGGGACGAGCCGCACAGTCCACGACTGCAGCGCCTCAGACCGCTCGGCTAATCCCGCGCGGCGCTCCAGAAAAGAATTGGCTTTAGCCACATGAAGAAATTCAACTACATATGCAAGACAACTGTCTGCCCGATTTGCGACTGCCTAAAACTTGTAGTAAGCGTTGAACATTCATCAGCTGGTCTAATGAGCTACGTGTTCGTTAGTATGTGTCTTGCTGACGACGGTGCAAGCGGGGCCATGCATTACCGAGTTGGTAACATCACACCTGGACCATCTACGAATGAAGGAACGTGCTTTTCACACACGAACTCTGACTCAGTTTCCACACTGTTTCCTACTGTGCGTCCGTCTAGATCGAAATGGTAGCGAAGCAGAAACATCTTGGAAAGAGATCAGTCTGGTGGTGGTGGACAGCAAACACACACGATTTGGTTATGGTTATTTCTTGGTTAGTAATCGGAGGAAATAGTTGGCTCCTAGAAGTACAGAGATTACGTAGGCCTACGTCGACGTCATGTGCTATTGTTCTGAGGTTCGCTTGGTCTAGCATTCCCCTTCATGATCAATAATGCGCGTATGCATCGAATTGCTGTGACACATGACTTTACTGGAGGCGAAGGATCCACCAGCGAGGTCACCGGGTCTGAATCCTGTGGAGAACGTGTGGATTGCGCTGGGACGATAAACTGCAACCCGTCCAGCTCCCACCAGCGCCAACAAAGCTCTTTCTCAGGAATACGATCGACTAGCAGTCTACTGCTTGAAGCATTTGTGGCAGTTATAGATGACTATATCTTACATTAACTGCTTTGTTGTGGAAGACTCTTTTCAAATTAGATAGTTTTTCAACCTGTATCTTTGATTCCAGAACTGTTGCAGTTACACGCTTGCACAGAAGCATATCTGTTAGGTTACGTCTAATTGAGAATAAACAATTTCTGTTATCAGGCACACTTTAATCGCCGATTTATCGTTGTAAGCACGACACTTTTCAATAATTTGCTTTCGCTTCCACATGCTTTGAAATGAGGGGTCGCCACGGATTGTGTACGGATAGCAAAAGCGGTTAAGGTGGTGGTGGTGGTGGTTAGTGTTTAACGTCCCGTCGACAACGAGGTCATTAGAGACGGAGCGCAAGCTCGGGTTAGGGAAGGATTGGGAAGGAAATCGGCCGTGCCCTTTCAAAGGAACCATCCCGGCATTTGCCTGAAACGATTTAGGGAAATCACGGAAAACCTAAATCTGGATGGCCGGAGACGGGATTGAACCGTCGTCCTCCCGAATGCGAGTCCAGTGTGCTAACCACTGCGCCACCTCGCTCGGTTAAAAGCGGTTAAGGCTACCGCATCATGCAAAGAGAGAAATCTGTGTTCGAGTCCCCGTATGGCTCAGATTATTACTGTCGTCATTCCCTTATGCACATGATGGTAGCTCATACTCGCAACTGCGAATACATTTCATGTACGCAGTAATTTCTATTTTGGGAAGTATGACTTTGTATGAACTGAATGTGTAAGCTACAATTTTTCAATCAAATGTTCAGTTTTTTGACAGTTAATACCCCAACCATGAAAGCTGCGAATCTGCTGGTGATAATTGTGCGTTAGCCGGTTAATCTGTTCAGTGGCTTGTGTTTCTCCAGTCTTCAGGTTAAACTTCAGACATTGATTTCTCACAAATTCAGAATTTTAAGGGCAAATAACATTGATGTGTGGTAGAACAGAGAAGTCTTCGTATTTTAAAAACGTTTTTATTTGGTTTTAACCGTTACATCTAAGGTACTTCACCTGTCAGTGAAAAGCACAGTTGTGTTCAAAGCTTCCCATACCTTTGCGCCCTTACGAGTATAAAACATTCGACAAATTGAAGCAGTTGTACTACACAAAAGCAGTATAATGCAATAATATCTAACGGAAGTAAAATAAAAGTAATCTTTTATTCCACTAAGCACTATACAGGGTGTTTCAAAGTTGTGGGCATAAATTCAGGTGTATATTTAAGAGCGGATAAATGCTCCCACAGGAGCACAAAAAAGGCTGCTATTCTTCTGTTTAAAGTCGGTTACCAGCTGCCTCACTCTACCTTCCACAGGGCCTTTAAAAGTTTTCCCAAAATTTTTGGTATGCGAACATATTCGCGCTCTTTTTAACATGCAACTCACCTCTCACTCCCACAATTTTAGCCTACACCCACTAGTCCATCGCAGTACGTCGCTCATACCCATCCATTCCAACTTACACATTCTCAATCACACATTCAGTCCAACTCATTGTTATTATCTCTTTGTGTCTCTCTCACTCTCACTGTCACCTATCTCACAACCACAATTACTCATTCTATCCTACTTATACTCTCTACTCTCATGTCACTGTCTCACTCTTGCTCTCTCTTGCTGCTACTGTCTCATTCATTCCTTCCCTCAGCTGCTGTCTCTTCTCACGGTCACTGTCTGTTTGTTTCTCGTTCTTATTGTCACAGACTGTCTCTCATTATACACACATCAAACAAAGTTTTGCATCACCCCGGTTCCTAGAACTCCTGACGATAGGCGTTGACTGTGGATATTATATCACAGACAATGTCCCTTTGACTGTTCAGAGAGGTCACTAAACCCGCCCAAACATGTAAACAACCATGCATGAGCAGCGCCTTTTAAACGGTGGGAGGGGGAGGGGGGGTTTCCGACAGCGGATCAGTTCCAGTCATTACACCAGGAAGGAGGTACATGGCTCGTGTTGTCTGTAGTTCAACCATGCCTAGACGGTCAGTACCGCGGTTCGATCGCGTCCGAATTGTTACTTTGTACCACGAAGGGCTCTCAACAAGGGAAGTGTCCAGGCGTCTCGGATTGAACCAAAGCGATGTTGTTCGGAAATGGAGGAGGTACAGAGAAACAGGACCTGTCGATGACATGCCTCGCTCAGGCCGCCCAAGTGCTAATACTGCAGTGGATGACCGCTACCTACGGATTACGGCTCGGAGGAACCCTCACAGTAACGTCACCACGTTGAATAATGCTTTTCGTGCAGCCACAGGACATCGTGTTACGACTCAAACTGTGCGCAAGAGGCTGCATGGTGCGTAACTTCACTCCCAACGTCCATGGCGAGGTGCATCTTTGCAACCACGACATCATGCAGAACAGTACAGATAGGGCCAACAACATGCCGAATGGACCGCTCAGTACTGGCAACACGGTCTCTTCACCGATGAGTGCCGCATGTGCCTTCCACCAGACAATCGTAGGAGAAGTGTCTGGAGGTAACCCGATCGGGTTGAACGCCTTAGACACACTGTCCAGCGAGTCAGCAAGGTTGAGGTTCCGTGCTGTTTTGGGCGGGTATAATGTGGGGCCGAGGTACGCCGCTGGTGGTCACGGAAGACGCCGTAACGACTGGAAGATACGAGAATGCCATCCGATAGTGCAACCATATCGGCAGCATATTGGCGAGGCATTCGTCCTCATGGACGACAATTCGCGCCCTCATAGTGCATATCTTGTGAATGACTTCCTTCAGGGTAACAACATCGCTCGACTAGAGTGGCCGGTACAAGTGAGGTAACTTTGAACCTCTGTATCTTGGAAACGGATAAAGATATCAAGAAAATATTTTGGTTCTTCGAGATTGGGATCTTAAGAGTACATCTTAAAAATTTCATCTGTTTCCTGTGCATGGCTGTCTTGGAATCCGCGGCTCGGTTTTTGTTTCAAAAACGATGTTTTTCGGGTTTTCTCAGTAACCGCCCATCAACTAAATGGTGCCTCTATAAGCCCCTTAAGGCACAACGTAGACCACATCTAATGCAAAAACCGGGCAAGGTGGCGCAGTCGAGAGGACGACTGTTCAAGCCCGCGTCCGGCTATGCAGATTTAGATTTTCCGTTATTTCCCTAAATCGCTCAAAGCAAATGCAGGGATGGTTCGTTTGAAAGGACACGGCCGCTTTCCTTCCCTAACCTTGACAAAACCCGAGCTTGTGCTCGTCTCTAATGACCTCGCTGTCGACTGAATGTTGAACCCAATCGTCCTTCCTTCTAATGCAAAAAGGACCAACCGATTTCCTCTATTTGCCTAAGCTGGAGGAAGTTCGTAACATTCAGACTTTGACCCTGTACTGTTGGATAGTTACAGTAAGACGATCCTTCTGCTGGGAATACCAATAGTCACTAGCCCAAGGGCTATGCCCTGCCTTTCTGTCACCAATAGACCCCAAGGTATGAACCTCGAAAAAATCCCTTAGTTATGCTCGGCGTTTAGGAACATATTAGGTAGAACATGCTGTCATATGCTTACCGATTCCCCATATGACAACAATAAAAGGAAGTTCGTTGGAACATGTGTCCTGAAATGCATCGTTTCCGTGCCATGATTTTCAAAACACTGGTATTCGTCGGGATGTCTTCCTTCCCGCAGAGACAGAGAATACTAATGGGACCGAGACGATGGGTACGTTGAGTACTGTGTTTGACTTTCAACGTGTACTCAAAGCAGGAGCTAGCAGAAGTAGACTTTATGTGCGGTAGGGCGCATCGGAATGTTGCGCGGTTCGTTGTTTGTACTAGGAGAGCTGCCACAGCGAAAATGTCCAGATCGGAATAAGTTTGAACGTCTCCAACGCTATCTGTGGGCTCATGGGAACTTAACATCTTCTGGTTCGGAAAGAGGACGACCGAGGCCTACATTCCAGATGTAGAAGAAGTTATCTATTTCTACTTGTGAAGCGATTTAAAACGTTGGTGTATTTGTCTCGAGGGCCTGACTTCGAATACGTTCGGAATCGAATTGTGAGGAAATACGCAATACTCTTAGAATTTGGGAACTTGTTCGTAGAGGCGTGAGACATCGATGTGACACGGGAGATGGACATTTTGAACATCTTCTATAGAGGAAACTACCTGTGAGAAGAAAAACGTTCCGGTCAGTCACTATTCTGGAGGTCATAACTTGGATTCCAAGCATTTTCGGTCACATGTTGTAATGAACCTTTCTTATTGTCTACATATAGTGAACACGTACCTGAAATTGAGCCCTCTATTTTTTAAACATCCCGTGTATTTTGCAACTCGTTATCGTGAAGAGCTTCGGTCACTGTGGAGACTGTAACTACATTTCTGTTTAACGAAACAGGACGATTAGCTCTTAATTTTTGATCCATTTCATGGAGTACAGAGAATTTCCTACTGGGTCTCTCTTATTTGGGAATATAGATCTTATCACAATCACGAGCAGTACTTCTTTGTTTCGTTTCCTACTCCAACAGGAACTGACCTTCGTCGGTTGTGTACAGTAATTTTTTCCGCATGCGAAATTTGCTTCCACATATTTATTTATTTATTGATTTTTTAGCCCAACCCTATTAGGCTTTAAGAGCCTCTTACACTGGACCAGGAACAACGTATACCACAAAATACTACAAAATGTTTTCAGTTTCTGTACATACTTCTGGCTCAGTTACGTGCATCTGAGAAATTATTATGAGAATAATTATAATTAACAATACAAATAATGACAGTGAATAATAATAATTGGTAATAATAATAATATAATAATGGTGGGCATGATTTAATGTTTTCATCAAGTGAGAACCAGTAGCCGTTAAATAATAATAAATTGTGAATTTGACTCGAAGCATTGAGTGATATATTTGTTAGAATTTCAAGTAGGGGTTACGACAGTTTTTTGGGTGGTTTCACTGCAATAACCTTGATGTTGTATCAGATTAAAAGGGAAATTGGATATGTTTTCAACTTACCTGTTTTACCATGAGTCCAGTGCTGATGGTCTATGACCGAAACAGGTAGATGACATATAGGTTTAATAAAACAGCTAGTGGTTAAAATGCATTTTATAAAATAATAACCGAGCGAGGTGGCGCAGTGGTTAGCACACTGGACTCGCATTCGGCAGAACTACGGTTCGAACCCGCGTCCGACCATCCTGATTTAGGTTTTCCGTGATTTCCCTAAATTGCTTCAGGGAAATGCTGGGATGGTTCCTTTGAAAGGGCACGGCCCACTTCCTTCCCCGTCCTTCTCTCATCCGAAGGGACCAATGACCTCGCTGTTTGGTCCCCTCCCCCTAGTTCATCCAACCAACCAATAAGATAATAAAGGACATTGAGAATAAGAATCATGTGATTTTCAAAGTGGTCTATATCGACCCCCAGGGTCCAGGTCTGCTGAAAAAGAAATTGGGGGTGCATTATGGAGGTCCACGATGGCGGATCCCATTTACGCAGGCCGCAACCAAAATTTCGAATTCTCACAGAGCTGAATTTTCCTGCTGTGCACCACTGTTCGTCTCATCGGCTAAGAGGGAGAGTGGAACAACTCTATTTTCGCTCTCTTACTCGTAACATTCAGCGACATTATAAATCAAATTTCTAGCTTGCCCTGTAAAGTGCTACTTCTTGCCCTCCGAGAATGAATAGCACTGCCCATGACGTGCCAGAAACCTCTTCGTCAGTCATTAGGTGGTGTATTAACACAACACGGCACAATAATCACTTCACAGTGGCTACACACACAATGTTCGGCCATACGGAGTGGCCGTGCGGTTCTAGGCGCTACAGTCTGGAGCCGAGCGACCGCTACGGTCGCAGGTTAGAATCCTGCCTCGGGCATGGATGTGTGTGATGTCCTTAGGTTAGTTAGGTTTAATTAGTTTTAACTTCTAGGCGACTGATGACCTCAGAAGTTAAGTCGCATAGTACTCAGAGCCATTTGAACCATTTGAACCACAATGTTCAGTGTTGCAACGTCGGCAGCTTGTGGTCTGGTGGTAGCATATCGCGGGGTAACAGGTTCGATTCCCGGAAGGGTTGGAGATTATTTCGCTGGACGACTCGGTGTATGTTTTGTACTACTCATTTCATTTTTTGTCCATATTTTGTCCAAAGATAACTGATACGAAACATGGCCGAATCTTAAAAGAAATGTAGACAGTACAGTGTTATTTATTTGAAATTTCTCGTCATTCCATGATTGACGGACAAACTATTACCTGTATGGCTGTTATGCAACAATGTGTTGAGCAATGGCGCTATGAAACCATCCAAGCTGGAGAATCATCTGAAAAGTTGTCACCCTGATAAAACAGATAAGGGTTTGAAGTGCTTTGAAAAACTTAAAGAAAAACTTCGATACAGACTCGATGTGTACAGTATGTTCCCTTCAACATCAGAGAGATGACGATGGTTTGCGGGCATCTTAGAATACTGGGATAACGCCCACTGTAGGGATACACTTTATTTTACCAGCCACTGGAATGGTTTTAAAACTGTTCTACACAGACCTTCTTACGACATACACAAAATAATTCCTTTGAGCAACAAGATAGTTCAAAGACGAATTGATGAAATGATATGAATGCATCTTGTGTAATTATCTGCAAATGACGCGTTTCTCGATACAACTGGACGAGTAAACTGTGCCTGTTGATGAAGCACTATTATTGGCATATGTTCGTTTTGCTATCAACCAAGAAATCCGTGAAGAACTGCTCTTCTCGAGGACAGCGCCAATAGACACCTAAGGTGAATCAATACTTATTATTTCGAAAGATTATTTCATGGAAAAAGCAATTTCTGTATCAAATACAATATTAGTGTCAGCAGATGGAGCGCCTGACATGTTTCGGCGCTGTCGTGGATTTATAAACCATTTGAAACAAAAAAGTACCAGAGGTATTTGCAAAAGAGTGTGTCATCCGTAGATAACATTTCGTTGCTAAAAATCTGTCTTTAACACAGTAACCAAAATTCGAAGCAGGCATTGAATTCTAGTTTATTTGCGCAGTTACGTGAAAAAAATGAGGAGAACATATATCGAGTACTCCGTGAAGTACACTGGCTGTCAAATGTCTTACGTCTGACAAGATTTTTCGTACTTTTTGAGACTCTTTCTGAGTTTTTGGATACTAAAGATCTGTTATAAAAGAAAATTTAGTCAACTGGAAACCGGACATCCCTTATTTAACAGATCTGCTTACTAAATTTAATGAGGTTAACTGCAATTACAAGGTGACAATCTACATTTGATAAAAACAACGTCCATAATCGCAGCTTTTCTTGCCAGAATTAAACAAATGAAGTGAAACAATGGACGGTGCTGCTTTTCCTAGTTTCCCAGTCTGTCATAGACCAGCTACCAGGATGATTTTTCAGCTTACGTTCAACATTTAAATGCCCTTCACACAGACGGTGAAACAAGGGTTGAGGATGTTTTGACGATGTAAATACAGTCCTGGAAATGGAAAAAAGAACACATTGACACCGGTGTGTCAGACCCACCATACTTGCTCCGGACACTGCGAGAGGGCTGCACAAGCAATGATCACACGCACGGCACGGCGGACACACCAGGAACCGCGGTGTTGGCCGTCGAATGGCGCTAGCTGCGCAGCATTTGTGCACCGCCGCCGTCAGTGTCAGCCAGTTTGCCGTGGCATACGGAGCTCCATCGCAGTCTTTAACACTGGTAGCATGCCGCGACAGCGTGGACGTGAACCGTATGTGCAGTTGACGGACTTTGAGCGAAGGCGTATAGTGGGCATGCGGGAGGCCGGGTGGACGTACCGCCGAATTGCTCGACACGTGGGGCGTGAGGTCTCCACAGTAAGTACATCGATGTTGTCGCCAGTGGTCGGCGGAAGGTGCACGTGCCCGTCGACCTGGGACCGGACCGCAGCGACGCACGGATGCACGCCAAGACCGTAGGATCCTATAGCAGTGCCGTAGGGGACCGCACCGCCACTTCCCAGCAAATTAGGGACACTGTTGCTCCTGGGGTATCGGCGAGGACCATTCGCAACCGTCTCCATGAAGCTGGGCTACGGTCCCGCACACCGTTAGGCCGTCTTCCGCTCACGCCCCAACATCGTGCAGCCCGCCTCCAGTGGTGTCGCGACAGGCGTGAATGGAGGGACGAATGGAGACGTGTCGTCTTCAGCGATGAGAGTCGCTTCTGCCTTGGTGCCAATGATGGTCGTATGCGTGTTTGGCGCCGTGCAGGTGAACGCCACAATCAGGACTGCATACGACCGAGGCACACAGGGCCAACACCCGGCATCATGGCATCATGGTGTGGGAAGCGATCTCCTACACTGGGCGTACACCACTGGTGATCGTCGAGGGGACACTGAATAGTGCACGGTACATCTAAACCGTCATCGAACCCATCGTTCTACCATTCCTAGACCGGCAAGGGAACTTGCTGTTCCAACAGGACAATGCACGTCCGCATGTGTCCCGTGCCACCCAACGTGCTCTAGAAGGTGTAAGTCAACTACCCTGGCCAGCAAGATCTCCGGATCTGTCCCCCATTGAGCATGTTTGGGACTGGATGAAGCGTCGTCTCACGCGGTCTGCACGTCCAGCACGAACGCTGGTCCAACTGAGGCGCCAGGTGGAAATGGCATGGCAAGCCGTTCCACAGGACTACATCCAGCGTCTCTACGATCGTCTCCATGGGAAAATAGCAGCCTGCATTGCTGCGAAAGGTGGATATACACTGTACTAGAGGCGACATTGTGCATGCTTTGTTGCCTGTGTCTATGTGCCTGTGGTTCTGTCAGTGTGATCATGTGATGTATCTGACCCCAGGAATGTGTCAATAAAGTTTCCCCTTCCTGGGACAATGAATTCACGGTGTTCTTATTTCAATTTCCAGGAGTGTATCACAGTGGATTATCAATCTACACAGTGATACTTAAGAAACGGATGTCGTGATTCAAGAAGAACTGACTGGAACCGACATTTACAAAGAATTTAAGGTACAGTTTAGAAAGGGGTATCAGCAGTTCTATCTTCAGAGAAACGTACCTGTTACTTGTCGTGCATTATGAACCAGCACGATAAAGTTTTTGATAGCTTTTCCATTTTCATACCCCGTGAAAAGTGGTTTCAGCGCTATTGCCAATATTCTTAACAAAAAAAAAAAAAAAGGAAAAATGGAAATCACCGAAACGAGAAGATTTACGAATAAATCCAAAAATATTGAAACCAAATATTGGAAATTTTCTAATAAAACGTCAGGCTTATCTTACCCGTTGAACTATTTAATTATTATTTGCACTATGTTTGTATTTTTTGTCGTTTGGATTAATAAATGTATAGAACTTAACACGCTTATTTAAATTTTTAACTGTACATTTCTACAGTTGAAACCATCGAAGGGAGTAGCACCGTATCAGATGTCAAAAGCACATTTGAAATTGATGAATTTGTAAAAATTCGATATACGAAAGGCAGAGCAGTCTACCCATAAGAGAAAAAACCGTCCCAGGGTGAGCGAGATAAAAAAGTTTGGGAACATCTGGTTTAGCACATTGGAAACACTGTTTACTATCATCAGAAACGTGCGAAATAATGAAAGTGGAGAAAACTGAAATGACAATGAAATGGCTGTGTAGAAAGAACAGACTTTCAATAGAAGACCCTGTAAACAAGGGGAGGGGGGGAGGGGATGGATGACTTGGAGAGGAGAGCTGGAGACTAGTACATGGAAGAGAGAGTCATTTTGATAGAAGGGCCACCATAGCTGTCTCGTGAATTTCAAAGGAATTTAATTTCTCAGGTATTTTGAGGAAGATTGTTCAGGAGTCGGGTTCCTGACACAGAAAATGATTTTTAGAATATGTTTGTGTTATTTATGTACAAATATAAATTCAGTCTTTTGAGAACGAGTATTTCTGCTGTGGTGTTCAGATACTAGAGTAAGAGTTGAAGATCAATAAGAGCAGGTGTAATGACTGAGAAGACGATATAGCAAACACAGGGTATGATGATATCTATACTTGTCGGCACGTAGTCATGATAATCGTTCATAGGTGAACGTGATATGGTCGAAATAGCGTACATCACAAATGCATCGGACACATGTATTCATTTCTAGTTCAGCCGGGTTGAGCTCTCAAACGAAAGTGCTTGGAGAATAGAATTACCATTATCAAGTATGGGAGCTTTAGTAATCCACGAGTTTTATTTTAAGTTTGATAGAAAACATTTTTTTGTATTTCCGTAAAGAATGAAGTGACGCTGACATCTTACAGAGTGCAGTTGTGTATTAACTCCAATCATATTTACGAGACGACTCAGCAGATGCGATAATCACAGTTAATACGATTCGACGACATAATTACCTGCAAGTTTCTTACAGACTGAGAAAGAAATATTTCCGTGCTTTTTAGGATTCTCTGAACTGAGAGGTAATAAGTCTTTTGTGAGCGACTGAAATTTCTTATGCTTACGATAGGTTAAGTTTCAAACTTATGTCCTCCGTCCACTCTAATAAGGCAAGTACATTGAGGTGACAAAAGTCACAAGATGCCTCCTAATGTCGTGTCGGACCTCCTTTTGATGGGCATAGTGTAGCAACTTGACGTCAACTGTATGCTTAGAAATATTCGTGCCCTTAAAATCTCTAAACGTCAACTCTTTCGGTTTGTTATTTGGTAATAGCAACGAGTAAGTCACGAATACTGAACACTAAATCATAAAACGTATTCGCAGACTGCGAATGCGGGACCACCATAGCTATACAATTTGCTGAAAACAAACTGCAGACTGCAGACTGCGAATGCGGGACCACCATAGCTATACAATTTGCTGAAAACAAATGAAAACAAATTCGTTGTGGACCGGGACTCGAATCCGGATTTCCCGTTTCACGCGAACTTCTGCCTTAACCTATTTGTTTTCTTTTTTTCCGCTTTACGCGAGAGATCGCCTTAACAGCTTTTTTTCTTTTTTTTACTGAGTACGAAAGGAAGAAACGAACACAAAGAAACACTTCTAGAACTCGCCACATGCGGCGTCGATACTCCGCGAGCGCCGCATTTTACCAAATTTCCAATTCTGACGGACACAGATGGGGGCGGACCGATAGCCATTTACCACAATCTTTGTGACCTCCCCCCCCCCCCTCCCCCCATGGATCAAACGAAGCACAACAGATGACTTCACTCGTGGGATACCAATATGTTCCATAACTGCACGCAGGAATCCATGATCGATGCGATCGAAAGCACTGTCAGAACCCAGCACAACAAGAGCGCCGTGGAGACGGCATGTTTGCTTCAGCACCACTACATTTCTACAGGTGCTCAAAGCCGTAAACACTTTTGTGGTGCCTCTGGGGCAGGTTTGATCAGTGTAGAGTTGAGCCTCTCACTGAGGATGCGTGTGAACAGTCCGTAGCCAATGTTCAGCATTGTCAATCGGCAGAAATCAAGCGAGTGAGAGCCTCCGCCGGGTTTGGACACTGAATTCATGAGGTCTTCATCTAATTCAGATGGTTCTTGACAAACGGTGTTCAGGAGTTCTCTGTACATCCCAGCCCACGTTGGGACCTTAAGATAAAAAACCTTTCGTAAAATTCAAGAGGGTCCATCAGGGCCTGGCGTTTTGTTGGGAGCACCACACAGTGTAGACTCTCGTAGTTTTTCCAAAGTCACCCCCCCCCTCCCCGACAAGAGTGTAGCAACATCTTGTGGATGCCGAGAGACGGATAGGTTAGACAGGACTTCCGTGACTCCATGTTGTAATCTCGCTCGTAGAGAAGTGTATATGACTGTGTGCATGCTCGAATGATATCCATGTGCGTTTCGGCTCGTCATCCATCCTCCATCTCGACCTCTGTAATGAGCTGCCTCTTGCATCGTCCCCATCTTGAATGATATGGTAGAGGGAAGGTCGTTCTCCACCGAAATCATCTGTTGCCTTCGCTCGCACCCGCACGCACGAGAGACGTACTGTGGTGATAAGTAGCAAGTGTGTCTTGATGTGGTGGTCTGCCGATTTTCGTTCTGGCCATGGCGGTTACACAGACACTTCACAGAGTGTAGTGTAGTAGAAATCAGTTGTCGCGGTATACCAGCGTGCTCTATCACGCCCACAGATGGCTGATGTTCGGTATAAGGCAGGTATGACACACCTAACCACCACTCGAGTGTGAAACCGTAGACAGTAGACGCTGTTGGCATCTGTTCCAAGTGGACTCAACTTTGCATCCGCAATTTACCTCATCAAGAACAGCCACATTGAGGCAAAGGTCAGTTGGACTCCGAACCTAATGGTGGACACACTGGGTGGATGTACTGCCTCAAATTGTTTAAATAAAGACTGTCTGCAAAATTAAGACTTACGTCCGTCCTATCCAGCACAGGCCGAGTCCTTTTCCCACCATTTTCCCCCACCCCTAACCACCATTTTGCATTACGTCATGGGAGGGATGACAGCGCACTCTGGTGGTGGTACTGTGTACTAGGTCCAGACCTCATGGTGAACACACTGTTTCCCGCCATTTTCCCCGCCCCCAGACCACCATCTAGGATTACATTATGGAATGAATGACAGCACCCTCTGGTGGTGGTACTGTGCACTAGATCAGCTTTAGTCTGAACCTTGGGGTGAAGACACTGGATAGCTATCCTGCCTCAAATAGTTTGAATAAAGACTGAATGCAAGATAAAGACTTATGTCCAGCACAGGCAGAGTCCTCTTCCCGCCATTTTGTAGGAGGAGGTGGCGGTTGGAGGACTTCGGTTAGTCGAGGTAACCCAAGTACTCTTCCTTTCCCGCCATTTTCTTAGGTTAGTTGAGATAGCCAAAGTGGTCTTTCTTTACTACCAAAATTCAAGTTTCCTTCCAATCCTTACTAAGAGGTAGCGGTGAGATGACTTAGGTTAGTGGAGGTAGCCCAATTGGCCTACCTTCCGGCCAATTTCATGTGTTAGTAGAGGTAGCCCTGGTGTGTTGCATCGTCCTGATGGAATTTGAACTTCTGGCCAATTTCTTGGGGCGGTGAGGGGAGGGGGGATTAGGTTAGTGGAGGTATCCCAATTGATCTATCTTCCCGCCAAAATTCAAACTTCCCGCCAAAATTCAAACTTTCCGCCAAAATCCGACATCTTGGATGACGTCATAAGATGATGCGACGGCCGCCATCTTAGATGACGTCATCGCCGCAATGTTTGATAACGTTACTTGGGGTGATGGCGGCCTAGTCCCCCTACTCGGGAGAACACCGGAGCCCCTTCCCACAGATGCATCCACAACTACATCTGCCTTTCAAGATCCAGTGTTATCGACCTCATGTTGATGACAACAGTCGCCTAGACTGGCATAACCTACAACCGCCGTTTCCTATCTCTTCACCCTGAAAACACTCCTCACTGTGACTACTGTCTGCGGCTCGTAGTCTTGAGGTAGCGTTCTCGCTTCCCGCGCACGGGGTCCCGTGTTCGATTCCCGGCGGGGTCAGAGATTTTCTCTGCCTCGAGATGACTGGGTGTTATGTGTCTTTCATCATCATTTAATCCTCATTCACTCGCAAGTCGCCGTAGTGGCGTTAAAGAACTTGCGGAGCGGCAGCCGAACCGCCCCGCGAGGGGTCTCCCGGCCCCCAATGCCGTACGCTCATAATTACCGTGACTATTGCCCGTCTATAATACCAGGGATATCCCCGGGATTTGATGAAATAACCACACATCCCCGCCATGATCAATGTCGACGGGATTACATCTGCACTCAAAATCCGTTTGCTGCAAGATAAATTACGAGCTGCGGATCTGGATGTTGTTTTCCTTTAAGAAATCTGACCAGGACTCTGCCTTGATACCTACACATATGATGCCTATGCCCTGCCTTCAGATGTGGGCAGAGGAGGCACAGCTATGCTGCTCAGTGAAGGGATTATGGCAACTGGTGTATCGTATTTACTGTCGGCCAGTAGGGTCACACTGACGGTTGGGACAGTTCGTCTGGTGAACTCGTACACTCCTTCCATAACTGACATGCGGAGAGAACGCCACTCACTTTATGCCGAAGACATTGCTTTTTCAGGGCAATGCCGGCAGCTGGAGATTTCAATTGTCTGCTCAGGCCATCAGACCAGATGCCACACTATACCACCTGTCTGGCACTTCAGGCACCTGTAACGGACTTGGCTTTGTTGGACACATGGATCATACAACATAGTGAGCGACAGGCATACACCTACTTCTTTAGCCATTCCGTTAGCTGTTTGGATCGAGTTTACATCACACACGGCCTGCAATCGGCAGTTGTCGACGCTGAGATGTGGCTGGCAGCGTTCACAGACCACTTAGCGTATATGTGTACCCTCACTTTCCCCAGCCAACGCTTCCAACGATGCAGGGGGGCTTGGCGCCTCAATGTGGCCGTTCTTGATTAGGTAAATTGCGGATGCAATGGCAGGAAAATGACTCAGCCTGTACTGGGCTGCAGAAGAGAGGAAGGAGTGTACGTTATTTATTTTCGGGCTATTTACTTAGAGACGGATTTCACATAATGTATTTATTACACTGATACAATACACACGCTCTGAAACTCTTGGGGTCACGCCACACATCCTACAGACCTGAAAACTACTAGTAAATTACCGAAATAATGCATATTAAAGGCTCTGCAGACACGCAAACAACTCCTAAATTGCAGAAATAATGCACTACACAGCACGCAGACATGCAAACTACTCATAAATAATGCAGTACACTGATGTGCAGACACGAAATCAACTCTTAAATAGTCAAAATAATGCAGTACACAGCATACAGACCCGCAAACTACTCGTAAATCATCGAAATAATGCGGCACACTGCTGTGCAGACCTGCCAACTACTCGTAAATCATTGAAATAATGCATATATAACGCTCTGCTAACACGCTCACAACGCTTGAACAGCCGAAAATAATCCACTACACAAATACTCAGTGCATGTAAAAAATGCTTTCAAACTATAATCAATCACAACATATCAGAGTCTCCAACACACGCACACGTAGACGCGGCCACGAGCCACCGCCACTGCCTTGCATAGCAGCTAAAAGGTTCGCATTGTTATACTGACGTCACAGAACTCCAAGGCGCGCTCACACGCCTCTGGACACGTGTTTTTACCATTGCTGACGTCACAGATCGCTCTGTAGACATGTAATCGACTGCTTTCACTCGATCGTGGTCCTAACGGGACATGCGAGACGCGTCTAGCTGTGCACGCATGGCTGACGCATCACCGCGAAACGTCCACGTGGCTAATCACCAACTAAAAGGTTCTCAAAGTTATACTAACGTCACACGGCTATGTAAAATAAGAGCCAAGTCGACCTCTTGAAAATTGTATAGCATCCCAGAAATAGTTAATGATCGCTCTAGTAGGAGCTTTTATGACGTCTCAGCTTATCTGCATGGGAATTCTTGTCCTAAAAGAACACGTTTACGAAAACAGCGTAGAATAACGCCGAGTGCATAACGTCTGATGGTCCTAACGTGACACCCCATCCACCCGTTTTACCCTTCCTAGAAATCGTTAAGTCTCGATTTCAACAAACATCTCCAAAAAGCAGACGTTCTCACCGCTATGTAGAGGCTCCTACGTCCCGACACAAAGGATGTCTTGTGAAATGAATGGAGCATTATGATAGGTTCTTATTGAGTTTATCCTCCGAATTACTGATGCCACCAGTTTGGAAGCACCGTCCGCCTTTCTTTTCTTCGTTCTGCAGACGAGTCTTTCAGTGGCAAAAAGCTATTTTGCACAGATCACCATATTGCACCGACAATTAAACCTTACAAAGTGGCCTACAGATCGTCAAATACGGAAAGACTCTTACTCAGTTCCACTGCTCTGCCACTGAGAACAGGAGCTTGAATATTAGAATTATCCGTATACGCAAATAATGTTAAGTTGCGCTGTAGTTTGTAGTTCACGTTGAAGCAGTATAAATTGCTAAGTAAATCAATTCACAGGATGGAGTAAGACAAGGACATACCCATACCATCGGATCGTGTCTAGTAATGAACTGGTTTTAAACTGACATTTGGATTAAAAAGCCGTATTTATTTATTAATGATGTTGTAATAGATTATAACACGCTGTGAAATGTAGTACAAAATACTAGTGTGTTGTCCACAGAACTTGCGTATAAGGCACTGTATACGGACACGAAGTCGAACGAAATATATCGATGGTTTGGCCTTGAGAAGTATCGGTTAAGTGGCGATACACTGAGATATCGATACTCACGTTTTATAAAAATATTAAGAGTATAAACGCTATGTCGGTTCTAATCTCTCCAACTATGTTTCGATTTCTCTCTATAAGGGAGAGAGTCGATTTTCACAAGTTTTAAATACACTGACGGAAAAAAATCGCAACACCAAGAAGGAGTTATGCGACATAAACCAAAGCTGGTAGGCGTGTTTCCACATCTGAAAGATGTCTATTCAAGTTTCGCGCCAGTGGCATAGCAGTGGCGCTAGTTGCGTCACTATGAGGATGCAAATCAGGTTTGCTTTAAAAACGTGCTGCAATGGTAGTGAGTGTCAGTTACCTTTGACTTGATGTTAGTCAAGAATGCCTTTAAGGCGACAAAGACGCAGTTACGCATACGTCACTGAGCTTGAACGTGGCCGTTCAACAGGGCTACGAGAAGTTGGATATTACAGAAAGACTAGGCAGGAATGTAGTCACTGTAGACGATTGCTGGCAGCCTTGGTCAAGGGGAACGCACGGTCGCAATAAGACCGGGCTCCCGACGTCCACATGGCACTACCTAGCGTTCGGCGTATAGTACCTCATTTGCGGCAGCGATTTGAGCAGCGGTTGGTATAAGAGTGATACAACCAACTGTTACAAATGGGTTATTTCCAGGACAGCTCCGAACCAGACGCCCCGTAGCGTGCATTCCACTAACCTCAAACCACCGACATTTGCGATGTCCGTGGTGTCAAGTCAGAGCTCGTTGAAGACCACGGTGAAGGTCTGTTGTGTTTTCTGATTAAAGATGATTCTGCCTCGATGTCTGTGATACCCTTGTGTAGGTTAGAAGCAGGCCTGGAATCAAACTATCAGCGTGCTCGACACATTTACCGACACTTGGAGTATGGTCTGCGGTGCAATTCTGTATGAAGGCAGGAGCACTCAACCTGAATGCAAATTCATATGTTAGTCTGGTGATTTGACATGTTGTGCTGCCATTCATGAACATCGAGTATAGATTTAAGTGTCAGGAAGTCGTTTCTGAAAGTATTTGTATGGAGTGTAGCCGTGTATGGAAGTGAAACATGGACGATAAATAGTTTGGACAAGAAGAGAATAGAAGGTTTCGAAATGTGGTGCTACAGAAGAATGCTGAAGATTAGATGGGTAGATCACGTAACTAATGAGGAGGTATTGAATAGAATTGGGGAGAAGAGGAGTTTGTGGTACAACTTGACAAGAAGAAGGGACCGGTTGGAAAGACATGTTCTGAGGCATCAAGGGATCACAAATTTGGCATTGGAGGGCAGCGTGGAGGGTAAAAATCGTAGATGGAGATCAAGAGATGAATACACTAAGCAGATTCAGAAGGATGTAGGTTGCAGTAAGTACTGGGAGATGAAGAAGCTTGCACAGGATAGAGTAGCATGGAGAGCTGCATCAAACCAGTCTCAGGACTGAAGACAACAACAACAACAACAACATCCAGGGAGTTTTCCAAGAGGATAACTCTCTCCCACACACTACTGCTGCTTCACCCCAGCATGCTCTAGAGAGAGTCGACAGGTTGCCACGGCCTGCTGGACCACCAGATCTGTCTCCAATCGAGAACATAAGGGACACCATCGGACGACAACCCCGGTATCATCCACAACCAGCATTAACAGTCCCTACATTGACTGACCAAGTGCAACAGACATATAACTCGAGCCCACAAACTGACAACGCATCTATACACAAGAACGCATGCACTTTTGAATACTTGCAATCAACATTGGGGCGCCTACATTGGTTATTAATGTGGCTTATCTCGCACTTACACGTTGCAACGTCAACCACTTCAATGTAATAACCTAGATAAATGTGTTTCCCAAATTTTCCATATATTAATTATTTTTTGGTGTTGCGATTTTTTCCGTCAGTGTATAATAATATAAGCGTTAAATCAAGAAATGATTTTATTTTACATTACAGATTACATTTCTTTAAAAGAATTCTGACTTGAAATCTGAAATTACAGAAGAGAATATCACATAAACAGCTGAATAGTAGCCAAAAGTAAATAAATCAAATGCAACTCAAGTTTCAAATTCTTATTCCGTACAGTCATCAAAAAACAATACTTTATCTAGTCGTTTCGCTGAAAATCTGTTAGCCGGCCGTTGTGGCCGAGCGGTTCTAGACGCTTCAGTCCGGAACCGCGCTGATCCTAGGTCGCAGGTTCGAATCCTGCCTCGGGCATGGATGTGTGTGATGTCCTTAGGTTAGTTAGGTGTAATTAGTTCTAAGTCTAGGGGACTGATGACCTCAGATGTTAAGTCCCATAGTTCTCATAGCCATTTGATAATCTGTTACGTGACTTTTACAACAGGCTGACTGACACTGGAGGGCACAGAAGTTACTGGAACCATCAGGTACCCGTTAGCTGGCTTGTAGAACCGGGGAAGAAACTTCCATGTCTTTCGGTTGCTTTGAAGCATTAGCCCACAGTTGTGACTCAGGTGTTGCCACATTAAGATACATTCCATCTTTTTCAATAGCTATAGCAGGTTAGAAAGAGGCAACTGCTCCATATCTTTTATTTGCTTTGTGTTAACGTCTTGTTTTAATATCAAAAGTCATACACCGTTTCAAAACAAGATTCATTATCTGGACGGGTAATAAAAGTGTACGAGGCAACTTCAAAAAGTAAGCTACACATTATTATGGTAAGCGAAGTAATTTTTATTGAATATTGCACTACACTTATGAGTCACACAGATACATGACGCTATTTCTCAACATTATCATCAAGTCACTGAATACAATGGTCGGAACGTTCTACCAATTCTCTGGTAATCCATAAAGAAAAGTGGGACTGCAGCCGGACACCTAGTACTTGAATAATGATAACAAAACCAGCTGCTGTATTTGAGCCTACCGTCGTTTATTCTTTTTAATAAATGTTGTGTCGATACTGGTAGCATGTATTAAAAAGAATAAACGACGGTAGGTTCAAATACAGCCGATGGTTTTGTTATCATTATTCAAGTTCTACCAATTGCCCAATACCTCGACGTTAGAAATCCTCATCTTGGCCACGAAGTCATTCGAGAACCGCTGAGTGGACTTTCTCATCGTTGGAAAGTCTGCGATTGCTGTGAATCAGTTCCTCGACTGCCTGAACATCGTCGTGTGAAGTAGATGTCGATGTCCTTCCTTCCCGCTCAGCATTAGCCACGTTTGTGCGGCCACGGTCAACATTTCACTACGACTGGACGCGACGTTGAGGAATACCACGGTCACTCTTTATGCAGTTTAGACGTTTTGCCAGCAAGAAGCCTACTGGCCCGCGTACTTCAACTTTAGAGAACGTTTCCAATTGACGCGTCCTTTGATTCCCACACTGCAGTGCACCTTTAATCCGTACCGCAGCAGGACTGTGCAGGAAACCCAAGACACGTACTCTCTTTTGACAATGCCTCACACTTGTTACCGTGGGATGACGTGTGCAACTTAATTTCTGATGTCCCTGCGTAATAAATCATTACTAGGATCGTTCGATACCTACTGCACTGAAGCGCCAAGGAAACTAGTATAGGCACGTGTATTCACATACAGAGATATGTACACAGGCAGAATATTGGGCTGCGGTCGACAACGAATATATAAGACAAGAAGTGTATGACGTAGTTGTTAGATTGGTTACTACTACTACAATGGTAGGTTATCAAGATTTAAGTGAGTTTGAATGTGGTGTTATAGTCGGCGCACGAGCGATGGGACACAGCATCTCCGACGTAGCGGGGATTTGCCCGTATGACCATTTCGCGAGTGTACCGTGAATGTCAGTAATCCGGTAAAACGTAAAATCTCCGACATCGCTGCGACCGGAAAAAGATCCTGCAAGAACGGGACCAACGACGACTGAAGAGAATCGTCCAACGTGACAAAAGTGCACACTTCCGCAAATTGCTGCAGATTTCATTGCTGGGCCACCAAACTTCTCAGACATGAACATTACTGAGCATATCTGTGATGCCTTGCAAAGTGTTGTTTAGAAGTGGTGTTCACCCCGTCGTACTGTTACGGCTTTATGGACAGCCCTGCAGGATTCATGGAGTCAGTTCCCCTCAGCAGTGGAGTCAGTTCCCTTCAGCACTACTACAGTTATTGTTCGAGTCTATGCCACGTCGTGTTGTGGTACTTCTGCGTGGACGTGGGGGCGCTACACGATTTTAGGCAGGTATACCAGTAAAGTGGTTCAAATGGCTCTGAGCACTATGCGACTTAACGTCTGAGGTCATCAGTCGCCTAGAACTTAGAACTAATTAAACCTAACTAACCTAAGGACATCACACACATCCATGCCCGAGGCAGGATTCGAACCTGCGACCGTAGAAGTCGCTCGGCTCCAGACTGTAGCGCCTAGAACCGCACGGCCACTCCGGCCGGCTAGGCGCTTCAGTCTGGTACCGCGCGACCGCTACGGTCGCAGGTTCGAATCCTGCTTCGGGCATGGATGTGTGTGATGCCCTTAGGTTAGTTAGGTTTAAGTAGTTCTAAGTTCTAGAGGACTGATGGCCTTAGATGTTAAGTCCCATAGTGTTCAGAGCCATTTGTACCATTTTTCTTTGCCTCTTCAATGTATAAAATAATGTATAATAATGGTATCAATAGAAATATCGAGCAAAAAGAATTATTTGTATCGAGATGGAAGTGCTCGGTTCCAAGAAGTACCCATACTTTTTCTGTGTGCCTAGAAGTGAACAGGGCCTAGCTTGACATGCGCGTTTAACGCGACGCGTTCCACAATGTGCCGCTTTATGGCTATCGATGAAACATTACTTCACGGGTGCTAATACAAGGCTATTATTTCATTTGTGTGTGTTATGCGCAGTATAAATGCTGATTACTAGAGACCATAACGTGGCTTTATAATTTAAAATATCACATACGAAGTGCAACAGTATCAGCAGCAGCAGGGAACGGCAACAAAACGTAATGATATCGCTACCCGATGAAAAGACGAGCGCATTAATATTGTATCTGTGAACTACAACCAAGACGTGAATAACACCAGGGTATAAAAAGCGAATGTCGCAAGATTCAATCAGCTCTCGCAGTTGTCTCGAGAATAAGCACTTGGAACTCTGAGCGGGATTTCAAGATTAAAGGTACAAAAAGGCCAGAGGCGAGATTATGTTGTCAAGAGAAGATGGCTACGGTTACGTGATCGTAAGCTTCTGCATTACGTACGTGATGAATTTATGGAGACTGATATGGACTTGGAGCGGGTAGCCTTGACATTATTTATGATCCTCCTTTGTCCACTGGCGATTCGTAAAGTTTACGCACGTCGCACAACTACAAAACGTCGACAGTGTCCAGTAAGGGTGTTCTGACGTTCCGTGTTTCAGTGTGCGATGGACTGCAAAGTTCACTGAAGTTTGTGCTAAGATGAGTCACTAGAAATGTATCTGCTGCAGCAACATTGAGATTACATTGTTTCATTCTTCATTTATGAGGAACCAAGGCGTTTATTTTTTGGAGTATGAGCGGCAAGCAATTTCAAAGATACGTAGTAAGGTTTGTGTTTTCTTCTACTCTGAGTAATGATGAAGATTTTTTAAATTTTTCTCATGAAATTTTGCTGTTTCTAAAGTACTCAAATTAAAACTTCGTCTACATCATTTCCTTTATTCATTGTGTGTATACTGCTATTTGTCGTTATTGCTAGTGTAACGTAATATATTGTAAGATAAAAAAAAAAGTGCTAATGGTAGCCACATTCGCAGACGCCAATACAGACTAAAGTCGCTTGGCAAAGAGGTGATTGGGTAGAATCCAGGAGGTAAAAGACAATTTGGGACCCTCAGGCTGTGCACCGGTTTCATGGGTATCTCAATAATCTCTGTGGTGTTTAATACCACAGGAGAAGATGACACGTTGACGTTTATCCCAGTGACTCTTTAATTTTATTCTAGATTAGGATGTGTGCCACCACCAAATTTCGCTCTCTGTTTTCCTTTCAGAAAAACTAAAAAATAAAAACAAGGATACAACACTACATCGTAGAAACAATCGCCCACATGAAACACAACTTTCCCAGGACTAATTTTGAGTAATACAAATAGCGCTGGCAAATTGTTGTCCCTAACAGTTTCCCTATTGTAGCTGCAATTAATTGCTTTGCCATGGATACTGAATACAATTCTCTCATACCACGTGCTTCCCATGTCTCATATTAGTAGGCAGATAGTGAGAATTTGGGAACGCTCTGCACTGATGCGTGGTCGAGAGGTTCTAGGCACTTCAGTCTCGAACCGCGCGACCGCTACCGTCGCAGGTTCGAATATTGCCTCGGGCATGGATGTTTGTGATGTCCTTAAGTTAGTTAGGTTTAAGTAGTTCTAAGTTCTAGGGGACTGATGACCTCAGAAGTTAAGTCCCATAGTGCTCAGAGCCATTTGAACCTTTTTTTGCACTGATGCACCCTTGCCCCCTCCCCTTACAAATCATGCGATTTTGCTAGATTTCTGCCCCCTTCCCCCTCCCGCTACCCCCCGGACATAGACCAGCTGCTCTTTTAAAAATGGTGAAAAATATAAAACTCTTGGAAAATTCAAAATTTAGCGAGAAATTAAAAAATAGTCCATATGTGCCAGAGGATTGTTCCTCTACTCCTATGAAGTAAGTGTGGAAATAAAGCTGTTGTCTGAAGTATAAGGTGATGGGAAATTAAAAAATCCATGATGGTGTTTTGTCCTGTTGCAATCTTTTTTTTTTTTTCACTGTGGGACTTAACTTCTATGGTCATCAGTCCACTAGAACTTAGAACTACTTAAACCTAAATAACCTAAGGACATCACACACATCCATGCCCGAGGCAGGATTCGAACCTGCGACTGTAGCGCCTTTAACCGCTTGGCCACCACGGCCGGCCTGTTGCAATTCAAAGGGGCTAGTTGCCCTATGTATAACATGGCGGGAAATTCTAAAAATGGCGAGAAATTAAAAAAACGGCAGGAATTACCAAAACTGGTGGGAAATTCAAAATTTTGTGGGAAATTGAAAAAATTCGCCAGGTGTGAGAACTCGCGCACTGAGATTTTTGTACAAAAATAATTACGTATATGGACAGTTCATCCATTCTGGGAATCGTGCATCTCAACGATTTTCGCCTGTTATCGACATTGCTACTGGCAAGATATCGATCGCAAGGATTCCAAGACTTTCGAGAATGTTTTAATTTTAATATGGAAGTCGGAAACAAACGACAAAAGAAAGATCTTTTTCATGTGATGTAATTACAAAGTAAGAATTTTCTGATTTTTTTTCTTTACTTGTACTGTGGAACCTTGCTTCTTCTCAAATGTTACGATTCAAAGTCAACAGGAAGAACCCCACAGGTTTTAATGACTAAGTTCGTGAGTGTCAAAATATGTAACATAAATGGCCATATCTTTTGATTGCATTGACTTAGAAGCTTAACATTTTTATGCCACCAAAAGACCATAGACTTCAGTGTGTAATGTAAACTTCAATTTGATACGTCTGCCCGTTCCTGAGAAAATGGGAACTTAACAGATGGATGGACAACAAGAAAGTCTGATAACCAAAGAAAAAAAAAAAACATGTTACATAATTAAAAAATTTTCCCTTTACTTGTACTGTGAAATCTTTCTTATTAGAAAATTTTATGATGGTTTACCAATGTGAAGTACCCTTCTTTTGATGAATGAGTTGCGCGTATCAAACTATGAGACGCAAATGGCCGCATCTTTTGAGTACCCTGACTTATGACCTAAAGTTTATTTTGCCCAAGGGACAACAAAGCGATCCTATAAGCCTTCCGTTATTAGTGATTGAGGTACAGAACTCTATAAATAGCCCATTTGTGCTACAGCCTCCTACAGAAATAAGCGTCAAACGAAAAAACTACAAAGAAAGAAACTTGTCTTGTTTGAAGGGGGAAATCAGATGGCGCTATGGTTGGCCCGCTAGATGGCGCTGCCATAGGTCAAACAGATACCAACAGCGTTTTTTTTTAGATAGGAACCCCCATTTTTATTACACAATCGTGTAGTCCGTGAAGAAATATGAATGTTTTAGTTGGACCACTTCTTTCGCTTTGTGATAGATAGCGCTGTAATAGTCACAAACGTATAAGTACATGGTATCACGTAACATTCCGCCAGCGCGGACGGAATTTGCTTCGTGATACATTACCCGTGTTAAATCGGACCGTTCACCAATTGCGGAAAAGGTCGATATCGTGTTGATGTGTGGCTATTGTGATCAAAATGCCCAACGGGCGTGTGCTATGTATGCTGCTCGGTATCCTGGACGACATCATCCAAGTGTCCGTACTGTTCGCCGGATAGTTACGTTATTTAAGGAAACAGGAAACGTTCAGCTTCTTGTCAAACGTCAACCACGACCTGCAACAAATGATTATGCCCAAGTAGGTGTTTTAGCTGCTGTCGCGGCTAATCAGTACCTTCCACATCATAACAGTTTTCCGAGCTATTGATCAATGGAACACGTAACTAACTAATTGATTCAGTAGCAGATAAATTGCGCGAGAATCAGGAATGTCAAAAACGTCTGCATCAACATCGATTGTACCCGTACCATATTTCTATGCACCAGCAATTGCATGGCGACAATTTTGAACGACGTGTACCGTTCTGTCATTGGACGCAAAAGAAATTACGGGACGATGGCAGATTTTTTGCACGCGTTGTATTTAGCGACGAAGCGTCATTCAATAACAGCGGTAACTTAAACAGGCATAATTTCCACAATTGGGCAACGGAAAATCCACGATGGCTGCGACAAGTGCTGATTTCCTACGTAATGTTCTACCGAAGTTACTACAAGATGTTTCACTGCATGACAGAATGGCGATGTATTTCCAACATGATGGATGTCCGGCACATAGCTCGCGTGCGGTTGAAGCGGTATTGAATAGCATATTTCATGACAGGTGGATTGGTCGTCGAAGCACCATACCGTGGCCCGCACGTTCACCGGATCTGACGTCCCCGGATTTCTTTCTGTGGGGAAAGTTGAAGGATATTTGCTATAGTGATCCACCGACAACGCCTGACAACATGCGTCAGCACATTGTCATTGCATGTGCGATCATTACGGAAGGTGAACTACTCGCTGTTGAGAGGAATGTCGTTACACGTATTGCCAAATGCATTAAGGTTGACGGACATCATTTTGAGCGTTTATTGCATTATGTGGTATTTACATGTAATCACGCTGTAACAGCATGCGTTCTCCGAAATGATAAGTTCACAAAGGTACATGTATCACGTTGGAACAACCGAAATAAAATGTTCACACGTACCTACGTTCTGTATTTTAATTTAAAAAACATACTTGTTACCAACTATTCGTCTAAAATGTGAGCCATTTGTTTGTGACTATTATAGCGCCATCTATCATAAATCGAAAAAAGAGGTCCAACTAAAACATTCATATTTCCTTAAGTGCTACACGTATATGTAATAAAAATGGGGGTTCCTATTAAAAAAAAAACGCAGTTGATATCCGTTTGACCTATGGCAGCGCCGTCTAGCGGGCCAACCATAGCGCCATCTGATTTCCCCCTTCAAGCTAGACAAGTTTCGTTCTTTGTAGTTTTTTCGTTTGACGCTTATTTCGTGAGATATTTGGCCCGGTCACGATCAATGGACCACCTTGTATATACACAAAATGTGCCGCACAGGTAATTTGTTCCTCTATAGTATATGCGCTTTTAGTCTTCCAACAGCTGGGAATACTCACAGCACAGTTTACAAGTAGTTTAAGGAATTATACACTTTATGCACTTTAACTTCACTTGAGATAGAATATTTATTTACTGTTTCCTTGTGCGAAATAACACTAAACTAAATGCTATCTCTTTGGTACAGCCAGCAGCAGTGAAACTTAACTTACTGTACAGACAGTAAGTAGTAAGTTTCTATCGGACCAAACTGCTGAGGTCATCATTACAAACGATACACAGATGGTGTGCAAAACAGTAAATTCACTGAGACAGTGTGCAAAACTAACTCACACACATGGTGTGCAAAAAACATTATAACTCGCACACTTAGTGGGCAAATTCACTCTCCTACACAGTAAGCAGTCACACACTATCACTCAAAGATATGTACTGCTGTATGCATACAATCTGATAAGTGGATCACACTATAGAAAGATCTATAACTTACCATAGGTAATGGTGCATAAATTCCAAACTTAGCCATTCGATGGTCAACATTTTGAGAGGTTACGCAATTAATCGATTTACAACTTGAATGTTGGAGTCTGATAATTCTCACTAGCCTTATGAAGTAAAAAGTCATGAGTAGAAACCTGTTTATCTTCCTTATTATTACACACAATGTATTAAAATCATTTTATAAAAACATTTTTCATATTCAATACAGAGTATCACTTCAAGATAAACCTATAATGGTGTGAAACCAGTTGTGTTGACTAATAAAGGAACCTGTATACAGCCAATGCGGCTTTGAAGAACTTTCATTCTTTTTTAAAAATTATTTTAAAGGATTTTTGAGATTATTTTGGCGAATTTTTGAAAAAAAGTCTTCATAGTAACAAGGTAATCATAAAGCTTTAATTATACCTCTCAAAAAATGGAGCTGTGACCATGAAACTAGGTGATGGTGTAAAGCCTTCACCATCGAATGCGACGATTTTTTCCAAACAATGGAAAAATTGGCAGAGGCCCTGGTTGTAGAAGTCGGTATTATGGTTGTTGAGGAATGGTTCAATCTCAAAACTCACTTCTTAGTCGTTCCGAAAATGCCTGCCACGCAATGTTTTCTTCATACAAGGAAAGAGGAAGAAGTCACTAGGTGCCCTGTGAGGCAGTGCCAAGGCAAGGCTAGTACCTCGCCACGGAACTAAAATAAACTGTATGAATGCACGGTGTATGTTCTTTCGTACATGTCCGGCAGAACAGACAACACGCATTCATATAATTGATATGCTTAGATGGGCAGTGGATCCACCTTCTGCAGTGTGGATGCACAACTATGTCCGACTGCTTGCGGGCATCTCAGAATAGCGAGCGTGGAGGAAATGGACAGACACTGCGAACAGGTGGGGCTCGGTGGGAATGTGTCTCGGCTGTTAGGGGTGCCGAGATATTTCACGCAGCTGCGAAACGCTGTGTCCCGAACGGAGCAGTGTTTAACGCACCTGCCTAGTGAGCAGGAGGTCGCGGGTTCGAACCCCAGTCCGTTGCACATTTTCGCTCGTCGTCACTGATGTCCCGCTGCAGTTGACAGCAGTGATCCTCTTCAGTTAACGTGCAAGTAAACTAGTCGGTGCCAGAAGCAACGACGAATGAGAGACGGTGGCGTAGTCACGCCCAGACGAAATTCCGTACGCCCCCGCATCGGCTCACTATCTTACGTTGGAGCGCAGTGCTGCTCAGCCCAGGGAGCAATCGTCGTCGAAGCCGAGCACCGTCGTCTCTTTACCGACCCAGCACTGCGACAATTGTATTAAACAAAGCATTGCATAAACTTTTATAGTCAATTGTACTCTGTAAGGAGAGACTAGTTTCTCGTCTGTATAAAGTGATGCGTTAATGTTTTGTGGCAGTAATAAATATCCGTGACATTCGTGTCGACATGGATTGTTACAGAGCTAAGTACTTCATCTTATTCAAGTTGCAATAAAGTGATCTAATATTTTATACGTTGTAGCATCACTTCGGCCTCCTCTAGGAGTATAGGTAAGAACCCACCACTATAACCGACTAGTGTTATTTCCTCTTGTACAACAGAGGCAAAATTTACAGCACAAAGAAATAGCGTGTGTGACTGTACAGTGCAGAATGAGCTGGGGCGCTGTCACGGAGCAACAACATACTCTTAGGAAACTTTTGCGACGCTTTGTCTTGACAGCCACACTAACTTCCTAACCTCCTCAGAAGATTTCGGTAGTATGCTCCTGCGACGGTTTGGCACTTACGAGCATAACTGTCAGAACGACACCGTGTTAGTCCCAAAAACCAACTCGCCCAGTAATGGTTGGGTTTCCGCCTGTTTCGGCAGTGGTGAATCCACATGTCTACACTACTTGCTTTCCTCTTTTGTAACGCAATGGTTAGCACACTGGACTCGCATTCGGGAGCACGACGGTTCAAAACCGCGTCCGCCCATCCTGATTTAGGTTTTTCCTGATTTCTCTAACTCGCTTTAGGCAAATGGCGGGATGGTTCGTTTGAAAGGGCACGGCCGATTTACCTCCCAATCCTTCCCTAATCCGATAGGACGGATGACCTCACTGTTTGGTCCCGTCACCCAAACCAACCAACCGACCTCCTTTGTATCTGGATCATAATGATACACCCAGCAGTCGTCCATGGGAGTTAAGCAACTGAAGAAGTCATCTGGACTCACCCGACACAGATGCAATATTTCCATTGCCGCCTCGGTTCGGTGGGTGTTCCGATTGGGTGTCAGCAGTCGTGGAATCCAGCGAGCGGCGATGTTCAAAACATCATGCTAGATGCCCAAAACTGATGTGTGATTGATTTTGCACTATCGCCTCCACTTATCTCGCCATTCTCGATTCCTCACAGAGAGATGATCTGCCACCGCGTTGTTCGTCATTCAGTCCTGTTTTCAGAATGAGATTTTCACTCTGCAGCGGAGTGTGCCCTGATATGAAACTTCTTGGCAGATTAAAACCGTGTGCCCGACCGAGACTCGAACTCGGGACCTTTGCCTTTCGCGGGCAAGTGCTCTACCATCTGAGCTACCGAAGCACGACTCACGCCCGGTACTCACAGCTTTACTTCTGCCAGTATCTCTTCTCCTACCTTCCAAACTTTACAGAAGTTCTCCTGCGAACCTTGCAGAACTAGCACTCCCGAAAGAAAGGATACAGCGGAGTCATGGCTTAGCCACAGCCTGGGGGATGTTTCCAGAATGAGATTTTCACTCTGCAGCGGAGTGTGCGCTGATATGAAACTTCCTGGCAGATTAAAACCGTGTGCCTGACCGAGACTCGAACTCGGGACCTCATTCTGGAAACATCCCCCAGGCTGTGGCTAAGCCATGTCTCCGCTGTATCCTTTCTTTCGGGAGTGCTAGTTCTGCAAGTTTCGCAGGAGAACTTCTGTAAAGTTTGGAAGGTAGGAGACGAGATACTGGCAGAAGTAAAGCTGTGAGTACCGGGCGTGAGTCGTGCTTCGGTAGCTCAGATGGTAGAGCACTTGCCCGCGAAAGGCACAGGTCCCGAGTTCGAGTCTCGGTCGGGCACACGGTTTTAATCTGCCAGGAAGTTTCAGTCCTGTTTTACTACACAGGAAGTGTCTGCTCCACCCAATCGCTGTGTCATATAGTGGCGCATTGTTGTCGTTTACTTCTACCAACGCAGCGTGGATTGTGTTCTCCTTCAAATACAGAAAACGAACTACCATATGAGCCTCCTCTTTATCAATGGGTTGCGTTATTTATTTGGACTCCTCTAAAGGCACGCCACACCGTGGGTACTATGGACTGGGATTTTCAATGTACATTATGCGATAAAAAATGTCCGAACACCTACTAGTGGACATTAATATGGGGAGTGCCCACCTTGGGCTTTACGAAGGCTCGAACTCTGCTGGGGATGCTTTCAATGAGGTGTCTGAATGTCTGTTGAGGGATGGCAGCCCATTATTCCTCAGGAGCCGAAACCAGAGTAGCAAGTGATGTTGGATGTCGGCGCCTGGAGCGGAATCGACGTTCTAAAACATCCCAAGGGTGTACAAATAGGTTCAGTTCGCGACTCTGGGCAAGCCAGACCATTTCAGGAATGTTCGATTTGTTGTGAGAATTATAGGAAAGCGTAGTTAATCTGCAAAGGGACACTAGTGAGACACGTTGTTGAGTGCTGTTCGAGTGTTTGGCATCCGCCTCAGATCGGATGAAAGGAAGACATCGAAGCAATTGAGAAGCGGGCTGCTAGATTCGCTACCAGTGGGTTCACACAACAGCCATGTATTACGGGCATACTTTGGAAACTCAACTGGGAATCATTAGAGGGAAGGCGACGTTCTTCCCGAGGATCACTATTGAAAAAGTTTAGAGAACCGGCATTTGGGGCTGACTGCAGAACGATTCTACTGTCGCCAACGTAAATTTTCCGCAAGGACCACGAAGATAAGGTAGAGAGATTAGGGCTCATACAGAGGCATATATACAGTCTTCTTTACCTCGCTCTATTTGTGATTGGAACAGCAAAGGAAATGATTAGTACTGGTACAGGGTACCCTCTGCCACCTACCATACGATGACTTGAGGAGTGTGTACGTAGATGTAGATGTCATTGTCTGCAAACCATTATCTCATAGATAGTGCTTTATGGGAAGATACATTATCGTGCTGATACAGTCATTGTATCTGAAACCGAATTGTTCCTATACTGTACGCCGTACACAATGGTGGTGAAAGCGTTCATACCCTTCCACATTTAGGGTTTTCTTACGTCCAATAAAGGTAACAAACACTAACCACGAAAAACACCCGCATTCTGTAACACCACTTCCTCCATACTTCCCCGTTGCTACTACACGTAATGGTTAGGTATAGTTCTCCAGGAATTCGACAAAGCCAAATCGTTCCATCGGACTGTCACAGAGCATGGCGTGATTCATAACTGTAAATGATTCGTTTCCAGGATCAGCTGTCACACCAACTGAAGCGTCGCTCGAGCCGTCCTCTCTTGGGACGCGAAAACGCACGTGTCGAGGAGGTGGCGTCATCACAGTGTGGACGTGTCACTACACTTCCAACCATAAAATGATTAACAGGCAATGAGATGCAACAGTCAGAACTTATGAGCAGTCATACTGTATGAAGTACAATTTCGTATTTGGCGGGTATTTTTCATTGTAGAGTACGTGGTAAATATAAGCTGATGCAGAGCATCAGCAAATTGAGGATCTAGAAAACGAGTCGTTGTACATACGACTTGGTGTGACGTCATAAGCGCGTGACTGCGTGTGAGATCGCTCTCTAAGTTTTCATATATTTTTAGGTTTCAGATACATATTTTAACGGTTTTTGCGATAATATTTACTATATAAGTGACTTATTAGTGGTTTCTTCATGCACCTCTGCCTATCTTGTGTTGTGACCTGATATTTGTGAGTGTTTCGTATCGAGCAACTTAATCTCTTACCTGTGTTTACATTCCGCGCTGACCAGTTGCAGCTGTAGCGGAGCATTGAAAGCTAAGTACTAATTATTTGTTTGTGTATAGTGGTTTATTTAGGAACTTTAGTAGTCTTCAACCGGTGTTCTTGGTGTTTTCTGGTGAAATAATTTCAGAAGAAATTTTTGGGAACTGCTTTCAGTTTCGTTACTGTGTCGTTAGACGTTTGATTTTCTTTCTGTGTTAGTCTTTTGTTATATTCTCATTTGCTGTTGATTAATACTGTCAATAATATTAGTTACTTTCCTTGAAGAGCAAGTTTGTGATTATTGTAGTCAGTTTTTTAACATCTTCTTAATGTAGTAGCGGAACTTAGATAAAGTAGTTTTCTTGTTTCAATAACTGTAAAATTTTACCATGAGTGAGAAGTGTGGGCTTTGCCGTAGGTTCGTGAGTAGTGGATTGCGGTGTGAGACTTGTTCGAAGTATTTTCACTGGGGGGGGGGGGGGGAATGCAGTGGGGAAGCCAGTGGGCATTCTGGTGACATCCTCTCCTAGAACTGCAGGTTATGTAGCAAGAGTAAGTTGATAGAGGAGCAGGAGGGTAAGATCTGTGCCCTTCAGGTGCAGTTGAAAAACGCACAGGAGTAGCTAGATAGGATGAGGAGGGAAAAGGGGGTTGGGGAATGGGAGCTGGCTGTTGGCAAGAGATCTGCTAGGAGAAGGAGATTTTCAGATAGTTTTACTATTGGTGTTTGAAATAGATATGACCAACTGTCAGAGTCTAGTGGAGAGGAATCTCTAGTAGCTGTAGATGTAGGAAGTATGCAGCAGACTTCAGCAGTTACGGTGGCTAGGACAGTTGCAAAGTCTAAGAGAAAGAAGAAGGTTCTGCTGTTAGGTAGTTCTCATGGTAGAGGTGTAGGCCAGCAGTTGCAGGAAGTGTAGGGTGGTTAGTACCAGGTCACCAGCATTGTGTAGCCTAATGCAGGATTGGCTCAGGTGACTGTCAACATAGGGGGGGGGGGGGGGGGTTATGTAGGGATTATACTAAAGAGGATCAGGTAGTGATTGTGGGTGGGGCTGGTAATAGTATTGATAGGGGTGGGGAGTATGACATAGATGGTAACCTGGAAAAGATAGCCACTCAGACTGGCAACACGGCCGGCCGAAGTGGCCGCGCGGTTCTGGCGCTGCAGTCTGGAACCGCGAGACCGCTACGGTCGCAGGTTCGAATCCTGCCTCGGGCATGGATGTGTGTGATGTCCTTAGGTTAGTTAGGTTTAACTAGTTCTAAGTTCTAGGGGACTAATGACCTCAGCAGTTGAGTCCCATAGTGCTCAGAGCCATTTGAACCATTTTTTTGAACTGGCAACACGAATGTGCATTTCGTGGAACTGTTTCAGCGTCACGATCGGCCTCATCTTAATACAGCCGTCAGGCGTAATAACATGAGACTTGGGGGTGCGCTGATGACAGAAGGCATGAGTCGCATTTCAGTGGTGACGGTGGAGTCTATCAGCAGGACGGGTTTCACTAGACATGGCCTGCACCTCAACAGGTATGGAAAGGGGAGGTTGGCAAAGCTTATAGGTGACAGCATAGGTGGAGGTGGTGGGATCACTCATGGGAAAATTCCTGTAGTAGTGGGTGTTAGAGCTGTACATTTTTTAGATTGAAGCCAGCTGATAGGTATTCCTGCTTAAGGGAAGTCTCTCTAACAAAGGAACCACTTTCGACAAAGTTTAGGTATCCGATTATTGAGGGAATTAGTATATTTCATCAAAATATACAAGGTATTAGAGATAAAGTTAGTGAACTGCTTATAGATGTTGACTCTGAAATTATTGGTATATCTGAGCACTTCTTAAAGACGGAGATAATTAAGAGGCTTCCTTTACCAGGATACAGGTTGGCTGGCAGCTTTTCTAGGAGCTCTTTTCGGTGTGTGGGAGTAGCCATGTATGTGAAAAACGGTATCCCATTTGAGTCAATTGATGTACTGCACTGAAAAGGTGTTTGAATGTTGTGCAGATGTGGTTAAATTTAGTGGAGCTAAACTTCTAACTGTTGTTATTTATAGATCCCCAGACTCCGATTTCACAACATTTTTGATAAAGCTAGAGAAGGTTCTTGGTTCACTTTATAGGAAAAACAAAAAGTTAGTTATATGTGGTGACTTCAATATTAATTGTATAAGTAATTGTGCAAGGAAAAGGATGCTGGTAGACCTCCTTAATGCATATAATCTTATGCCAACCGTATTCTTTCCAACGAGAGTGCAAGGGAACAGTAGAACAACCATAGACAACATTTTTGTTCATTCCCCATTACTAGAAGGGCATTCTGTTAGCAAAAAGGTGAATGGCCTTTCAGATCATGATGCACAAATTTTAACTCTAAAAAATTTTTGTGCTGCAACACATGTTAAATATAGTTATCAACTTCTTACAAGGAAACCTCCCAATCGCACCCCCCTCAGATTTAGTTATAAGTTGGCATAGTGGATAGGCCTTAAAAACTGAACACAGATCAATCGAGAAAACAGGAAAAAGTTGTGTGGAAGTATGAAAAAAATAAGCAAAATATACAAACTGAGTAGTCCATGTGCAAGATAGGCAACATCAAGGATAATGCGAGCTCAGGAGCGCCGTGGTCCCGTGGTTAACGTGAGCAGCTGCGGACCGAGAGGACCTTGGTTCAAGTCTTCCCTCGAGTGAAAAGTTTACTTTCTTTATTTTCGCAAAGTTATGATCTATCCGTTCGTTCATTGACGTTTCTGTTCACTGTAATAAGTTAAGTGTCTGTGTTTTGCGACCGCACCGCAAAACCGTGCGATTTAGTAGACGAAAGGACGTGCCTCCCCAATGGGAACCAAAAGCATTTGATCGCAAGGTCATAGGTCAACCGATTCCTCCACAGGAAAACACGTCTGATATATTCTATACGACACTGGTGACGGCATGTGCATCACATGACAGGAATATGTTGTCGACCCACCTAACTTGTACACTTGGCGAATGGGTAAAAAGATTCTTCTACCTTACCCGATTTAGGTTATCTTGTGGATGTGATAATCACTCCCAAAAAAGTGATGAAAACATAAGAGTTTGTCACATAAACTGCAACAAATGAATGCAACAGTTTCACAGTCGCACAGTTGTCCCCGTGCTCTGTCAAATTTAACGTTTTCAATTTTTTCCATGTGTAGACCGTCAAATTCTGCATATGTCCAAGCAAATCTGAACATGTCGTGGAATTTTGGAGAGCGAAGTTGATTATGTGTGAGTACCTGAACTTTGATAATTGCCTGAAAATAAAAACTTAAACTTTTCACCCGAAGGAAGCCTTGAACCCAGGACCTCTCGTTCCGCAGCTGCTCACGCTAACCACTTTTTTTTTTTTTTTTGACGCAAAGACGCTACCCCCTTTTTTTTTCTTTTTATTTTTTTTTTATTTATTTATTTTTTTTTATTTACGCTACCCCCTTTTTGGACCACTTTTTTCCCTTAAAAAGCCCATTAGGAAAATGATGGAACTAAAAAAATAAATAAATAAAAAAATAAGAAAATAAAAAAGAAACCTAAGTGCCACCGCCACTTGTCATCCTATAACAAAAAAAACTGATCCACTTCAGGCGTTGGCTCCTGAGTAAGCCCACCCCAGAGAGCTGCCTATAGACCAGGGGAAGTATGGGAATCAAGGTTAGGGCTATTCGTTGCCACTTTTTCTTATTTTTTTATATGATTACATTTAGGGAGCGTGTACAAATGAGAATTCTAGTAACTAAGTGTTACAAGTAAGTGTTACAACAACAAAGGTGGCATAAAAGAGTAATAAAAAAATATATATATAAACCACTGATGTAATTCTAACTAAAAGGTTCTTCAATAATGTAACTGGTTCCACTTGGAGCCTTGCCATCGTTATCTGAAATCTCCAATAGCGCCTTTGAAGGGCATCTGCAACGGAGGCACTCTGCTTCGCTAGTGCCTCAAGGAAAACAGTAGCCTTGCAGCAGCTTGTCTCTTCCTTTGGTCATGGCTGACAAGGCAGAACGTTGAGCCGTTAGTGTGATGCGGCACAGCACATTAACCACAGCCTGGCACTCCCCAGCTGAGTGGGGGGTTAACGAAAACGCTGCGTAAATAATTTGCGAAGAGCGTACGGTATTTCGGTGTGCGTTCGAGGGCATTGTGAGCATTTTGTAGGAACCACCAGTAATCAATCTGCTCTTTCTCTCCGTCGCTAAAGATGTAGGCGACGGTAAGTCCCTTGAACCATGTAAGCGCATGATATTTTGCAGCCGGAAAGTAAGTTTCATCGGGACAGAGTAGGGTCTGGGGGTCAATCATATCAGGTGTAACCCGGAGGTAACAAGCCAGTATCTTCTGTGTTAGTCGCCAAACTCCGGACGATGATGCGCAAGTAAAACGATGTTCATCAGTATCCAAAAGGTGACAATCTGGGAAATAAGGGGAGTCTGCCAGTCCGATAGTGTGAAGTCGCTGGCGTGTGGCATATTTTTTGTTGGCGATCTGATACCACTTCGAACGCACCGTGGATGACAGAAAGTGGTGGTGTATCGTTTTCCACACTCTTGGCCAGTGAACCGTAGGGTACTTGTTTTCCACCACGTTATGGTGAACAGCCCGCAGAAGGTTGGTATAAAAATCTTTCGCCTTCGGTGGACGTGTGGCGGAGAGGTTCAAGCTGACATAGCTGTAATCAAGAATGAAGGTCGACACATGGGAGAGCTGTGGTGCGACGTGCGCAACCGACACCGGCGGGACGTTAGAGGCTGGCATCAGAACCTGTAGTAAACGACCCGTGAGAGAGGTATATTGACTTTTCCATCGTTTCCTCATGTTGCTCATGTAAAGGGCAGCTGCTCTCGCCCTGACGTTGACCAATCCCAGCCCTCCTTTGTGCACTGGGAGGGTAAGAGTGTCGTATCGTACTTTAAAGATATGACCTGCGGAAACGTAGTAACTGAAGGCCGCCTGAAGCCGGCGACCTATCTGCAGCGGTAGTGGGAGGACCTGTGCCACGTGGTTGAGTTTGGAAGCTACGTGGAGGTTCAAGTATTCAACACGTTGTAGCTGATTCAAGTCCCGGAGCAGGTTCTGTCGCACCATTGCGCGTATGATCTGTAATAACCGTCGGTAGTTTGCTGCAGCTGTTTGACGTACATCTTTCTTGAATGTGATGCCCAAATATCGCAGATCAGAAACTGGTGGGAGGGGAGCGAGGGCTTCCGGTCCGAGACCACGCCCAATGTCCAACGCCGCCGACTTGTTGATGTTCAGAAGACTGCCTGCGGCCTGTCCGTATCGCTCAATCCAGGTTAGTACGCTTTGAACTTCGTCATTGGAACGAACCAGCATTAGCAGGTCGTCAGCGTATGTCCTATAGCGAAAGGTGACGTCCCGCAGCGTGATACCAGATAGGCGGTGGTTAAGGCCCCCTAGGAGTGGCTCGAGTGCGATTGCATAAAGGTAGGTAGAAAGGGGACAACCCTGTCGTAGAGACCTCTTAATGGGTACTGGTCCTACCGTCCTTCCATTGACCTGGACGTGTGAGCTGGCTGCGGTCCAAAGACGCCGTAGGGTGTCGATGAGGCCCGGGGGGAATCCCATACAGTCCATCACTCGTAGGAGGAAGTTTTGGTGCACTCTATCAAAGGCGCGGTTGAAATCGACGGAGACGATCGCCGCTCTCAGACGGCACGCAGAAGCGATCGCTATTAAGTCCCTGCAGTCACCGGTGGCCGTGTGTATGTTGGCTTCTCCTCCCTGCGACGTCTGTTCTGGAGCGAGGATCATCGGCAAAGTCGTCTTAATACGGCTCGCCATAATCCTGGTGAAAATCTTGTAATCGGCGTTCAACATTGTAAGCGGCCGATAGTCGTTAATCGATAGCCCTCCACCTGGCTTGTGTACTGGTATGAGGAGACCTTCTACAAACGCTGGCGGCACAACACAGTCTGGAGACATAAGTTCGCGGAACATTATAACCCAGCGAGGCATCATGAGGTCACGGAAAGTTCGGTAGAATTCGATGGGCAATCCATCAGGTCCAGGAGATTTATTGGCCGCACCTTTGTCCACGGAGTCTTCGACTTCTTCGAGTGAGATTTCCTCTGTTAGTGCATTCACGGTAGCCTCGTCGATAGTACGTGTTATCTGCTGTAACACTTCAGTAGTGGCCTCGTCAATGACGGTTCTTTCCTTGTAAAGATGACGAAAATGATCCTCCACCGCCTTTACTATGGTTGCTTGGGTCGTACATAAGCGACCGTCGTGTGTCCTGAGTTGTGTGATTAAATGTTGACGTTGTCGGCGCTTATCCGCCACAACGTGGTGCATAGTGGGTTCCTCTGCAACCGTTCGGTCGTGCAGTCGCGAGCGGACTACTGCACCTTCTAGTCGACGCTTCGTCAATGATAGTATGTGAGCCTTGATTCTGCTTTGGTCATGTTGTCTCTCCGGGGAAGGGGGTAAGGCGTCGAGGTCCCTGAGTGCCGCGTAGTAAAAATCGAGGGTCTGTCGATGCCACGCAGTCACGTCCTTGCCATATCGCATAAGTGTCCTACGGATTGCTGGTTTGGCACAGAGGAGCCACCACTCCAGGGTCGAGGTGTATCGTGGGTGTCGGCGTTCACAGTCAGTCCACGTTGCTGCAACTTGCCGACGGCAATCCAGGTCCTGGAGATGAGTTATGTTGAGCTTCCAAAAGCCATTGCTGCGCCAGACTTGTTGGGGGCGTAGGTGTATAGTGCAGATATAGGCACTGTGATCGGAATAGGCTTGAGGCCATAATTCGGCGTCCACCACACCTTGTGTGAGATCTTGTGACACATATATGCGGTCAAGTCGGCTGGCCGAATGACTGGTAAGATGAGTGTGGCCAGAGCGGTTACTGTGGACTTTTTCCCACGTGTCGCAAAAGTGAAGTTCTTGGATCATCGCACCCAGTTCCGGACAAGGCATGTAATGTGGGATTTGGTCCTTGGGATGAAGTACGCAATTAAAATCGCCGGCGAAGACGCTGTGGTCGTATCGTCCAAGGAAAAGGGGAGCGACATCTGTGGAGTAGAATCTGGCGCGGTCGTGACGTCTTGTGGTACCCGACGGCGCGTAAACATTAATGAATCGGGTGTTGAGTGCCGTAAATGCTATTCCTCGCGCGGAGGGAAGAAACGTGACGTCGGTAACTTCAATACCTTCACGCACTAATATCGCCACTCCGGTGTCTGCAGGGCTACCGGGCGTCACATGTGTGGCGTAACCGTAAAAGTGCGGGAGTGCAGTCGTTTTCACTTCTTGTAGGAAAGCAAAGTCAACTCCCATGGCTCGTATGGTTTCTTTCAAAAGTTGGATCTTGACAGGAGAACTGATCATGTTGATATTCATTGTCACCAGGCGGTAAGCCTGGCAACGCGTTGTTTGGGCGAGGTTATCCATGTTGAAGTTGGAGAGAAGCGAACATCGGAAGTAATGTCACCCCCCGCCAAACGCGGTCCTCCCTGTGCTGCTTATGCTGCATGATCCGGCGGCGCCTCAGCTGGCCGCGGTTCGGGATCTTGTGTCTCGACGTCCTCGGCCCACGAAGCGGGCGCGGATGTCTGTTCATGTTCCATAGCCTCGGAATGTTTGGTAGTAAGGGACCGGGCGACTTCGCTGCCTGCACCGGTACCTTCCCGCTGCTCACTGTTTCTGTCAATGGGCTGATGTTCGAAAGCTGCATGTTTTTCTGTCTGTTCTGCAAGGTTGGAGTCAGTGGAAACAGCCCCAGCTTCGCGGCTGGCTTCTTGAGGGGTCAGTTGTTCTTCCCCGGCCGAATGCGAACCGCTGTGTTCCGACACGGTCCGACGACGGCGCTTTCGGCGTTTCGGTGATCGCTGTTTCCGTACATGGCCTTCATTGTCAGAAGACGGCACTGACTCACGCTCCGCCGGAACAAACGCTTCGGTCGGTACAATAAGGGAATCAATTGCCATCTTGCCGGCGTCAATGTCTGTCGCGTTCGGTAGCTCCAGAGTTGTAGTACTATTTTCCACCACTGGCCAGGTCGGCGGATCATCCAGGTTTTTGTCCGTGGAAAGTGATTCTTGTACCGATGAAGCGGTCGGTCGTGTCTGTTGTGTGGAGAACGTCGTGAGCGCCGCCGCGTAAGTCACGGGTAGAACAGTCTTCGCCGCTGGTAGTGCAACGTCCTTCGGTGGGAGTTGTGTGATTCGACGCTGGAGGCACTCGGAACGAAGGTGTCCTTCTTTGCCGCATCCGGAACACGTCTTCGGCTGGCCGTCATAAATAACTATGGCCCGGCATCCTCCTATCTGTAGATAGGATGGCACGTGTCGTTGGAGATCTATGCGCACTTGGCGTACTCCATTGAGTACGGGATACGTCTTAAACTGGGTCCATTTTTCAGCCACGTGTTCGTGTACCGTGCCGTAGGGGCGGAGCGCCGCTACAACTTCTGCCGCCGGGAGTTCAAATGGAAGTTCGAATATGCGGATAGTCCGCAGTCCCATTGCGGCATGGCCAACCTCGACGTTGCCAACATCGCCATCTGCGTGGCAGAAGCGGAGTTCTTGTTTCATCTCACGAAGCACCTTGTCGCATGTAGTTTCGTTTATGAGCTTTACGTAGACCGTGCTACTGACGATCGAAAAATGAATGCCGACAATGTCGGCAGCCGGGATCTTGGCTTCCTCTTTTAAAAAGCGTTCGACTTCGAGCGCCTTTGGTCGGGTAAAGTCGTTCCGAAATGTGAATTTCAAGGTTGATCTTCTGTATTGGTTTGCCATGGTCTTGTAGCGCTACGGCGTCACGTTAGTGTCGGCCGAAGAAAGTAAACAAGGCGCGCGGGCTCTCTCTGACAGCGGAGAGCACACACCGCACGTCTGCTTCGCTCGGCTGCGAGAGCCGCACTGTATGGACCACGACGCTCCTGAGCTCACGATGTCCTTGATGTTGCCTATCTTGCACATGGACTAGTCAGTTTGTATATTTTGCTTATTTTTGTCATAGTTTAACACAACTTCTTCCTGTTTTCTCGATTGATCTGTGTTCAGGTTTTCAAGGCCTATCCACTGTGCCAACTTATAACTAAATATGAGGGGGGTGCGATGGGGAGGTTCCCTTGTTGGGAAAGCTGATCCAGTTGCTGTAGAGACCTTTGTAAACCTTATCAAGGAACAAGAGTGGCAAGATGTTTATAGTGCTGATACAGTAGACGATAAATATAATGCTTTCCTCAAGACTTTTCTCGTGATCTTTGAAAGTTGCTTTCCGTTAGAACGTTCAAAACAGGATACTAGCACAAACAGGCAGCCTGGGTGGCTGACTAGATGGATAAGAATATCCTGTAGAACAAAGTGGCAATTATATCAGGTCATTAGAAACAGTCAAAATCTAAATGCAGCAGCCCATTACAAACAGTATTGTAAGGTGCTTAAAAAAGTTATTAGGAAGACAAAAAGTATGTGGTATGCACATAGAATAGCTAAGTCTCAGGAAAAAATTAAAACCATATGGTCAGTTGTAAAGGAAGTGGCTGGTCTGCAGAGACAGGTCGAGGATATAGAATCAGTGCGTAGTGGGAATGTCCGTGCTACTGACAAGTCGCATATACGTACAGTATTTAATAACCACTTTCTGAATATAGCAGGGGAACTAAATAGAAACCTAGTCCCAACAGGGAATCATATAGCGCTCGTAGAAAAAACTGTTCCGAGACTGTTACCTGAAATGCTCCTCCATGATACTGACAAGAGGGAGATTGAGTTAATAATTAAATCACTAAAGACCAAGAACTCTCATGGATACGACGGGGTGTCTAGCAGAATACTGAAGTATTGTTCTATGTATGTTAGCCCAGTACTTAGCCATATCTGTAACTTTTCCTTTAGGAGTGGTCGGTTTCCTGACCGATTAAAATACTCGGTAGTGAAACCACTTTATAAAAAGGGAGACAGGGATAATGTTGACAATTATAGACCTATTTCTATGCCATCGGTGTTTGATAAAGTTATCGAGAGGGTTGTATATACAAGGTTACTGGAGCATTTAAATTCACATAATTTGCTGTCAAATGTACAGTTTGGTTTTAGAAATGGTTTAACAACTGAAAATGCTATATTCTCTTTTCTCTGTGAGGTTTTGGACGGATTAAATAAAAGGTTGCGAACGCTAGGTGTTTTCTTTGATTTAACGAAGGCTTTTGACTGTGTTGACCACAAAATATTACAGCAGAAGTTGGACCATTAAGGAGTAAGGGGAGTAGCTTACAATTGGTTCGCCTCCTACTTTAAGAACAGAAAGCAGAAGGTAATTCTCCGCAATATTGAGAGTGATAGTGATGTTCAGTCCCAATGGGGCACTGTTAAGTGGGGCATTCCCCAAGGGTCGGTGCTGGGGCCACTGCTGTTTCTTATTTATATAAATGATATGCCTTTCAGTATTACAGGTGATTCAAAAATATTTCTGTTTGCTGATGACACCAGCTTGGTAGTGAAGGATATTGTGTGTAATATTGAAACAGTATCAAATAATGTCGTTCATTAAATAAGTTCGTGGCTTGTGGAAAATAATTTGATGCTAAATCACAGTAAGACTCAGTTTTTACAGTTTCTATCTCACAATTCAACAAGAACCGTTATTTTGATCAGACAGAATGGGCGTATTATAAGCGAGACGGAACAGTTCAAGTTCCTAGGCGTTCGGATAGATAGTAAGCTGTTGTGGAAAGCCCATGTTCAGGATCTTGTTCAGAAACTAAATGCTGCTTCATTTACCATTAGAACAGTATCTGAAATAAGTGAAAGTTCAACACAAAAAGTAGTCTACTTGGCATATTTTCATACGCTTATGTCATATGGTATTATTTTTTGGGGTAATTCTTATGATTCAAAAAGGGTATTTTTTGCTCAAAAACGGGCTGTTCGAGCTATGTGTGGTGTAAGTTCGAGAACTTCTTGTCGACCCCCATTCATTAGTCCGGGAATTCTGACATTGCCCTCACAGTATATATTTTCTTTAATGTAGTTTGTTGTTAGCAATATTAGCGTATTCCCGAGAGTTAGCAGCTTTCACTCAGTTAATACTAGGCAGAAATCAAATCTGCATGTGGACTGCACTTCCTTCACTCTTGTGCAGAAAGGAGTGTAGTATTCTGCTGTATCCATTTTCAGTAAGCTACCACAAGAACTCAAAAATCTTAGCAGTAGCCCTAACACTTTTAAGTCTAAACTGAAGAGTTTCCTCATGGCTCACTCCTTCTATTCTGTCGAGGAGCTCCTGGAAGAGCTGAAAAATTAAGCAAATTTCAGTGTTACATTGTTGATTTTCTTTATTTAAACTTACGAATTGTCGGCTGAGTATGTTTCTTATATTTCATTTTATCTGTTTCTACTATCGTGTTATAATTTCATGTGTTGACTCGCTCCATGACCATGGAGACTTCTCCTTAATTTGGTCCCATGGAATAATAAATAAATAAATAAATAAATAAATTTGTTATAATGAAATTACAGGAAGCTACACACCGGTGGCCAAAAATTTCCTATGTTTGATATTTTTAGAATTATAACTTGTGTGTTACGAAAGCATACCGTTTCAGTGCTATGGCACAATCATGATCTATCAAAAGCACGTCGTTTTGGTACAGTTTGTCATAGTTAAAAATCAAATAATGACATTAGTTGATAGTCTCTACGTAGTGTATACCATATAGGTGTCGAAGCTGTAGTGTAGTTGATGGTGTACCTGCGACAGTTGGTGTTATTTATTATAAATAATGTGTTTTCTGCCAGTCTTGTTGTATAAGCCAATGACTGCAACGTTTCCCCAGTGGTCAGAAACCTTAATGTGACTGTTAGTCTATCTCAGAAAATAAACACATGTTACACGCTGTAAGCTTTTGCCATCATGAAACTTTGTGTGAAATATATGTATCTATCTCCTGGTTTCATAGACCGCCTCATGTTTGTATCTTGACAGGAAATATATTTTTGGATGACATGAGCAGCTTCAAAAAATTCTCCTCTTCCATTCAAATGAAATTACGAACCGAATCTCGATCTCGAAATCTAAGTGATAAAGTACGTCGTGGCTTTAGAGTGTTGGTAGTCAATGCAAAATCGAGAATATCGATATTATGCATATCAAATTGACGTCAAACACTATAATTTAAACACATTTAGTGATTTAAAGAATAATTCCTACCAGTGTGTATCTCAAATCGTTGTACAGCATTATATAGTGTTCTTCTACCAGAAAGTCTATGTTTGAGCCATCGAAGAGTCCAGGATGTTCTTCACAATTTTCTCTACTCTTCTTCGACAATTGCTAACGGAGTTAAGACAGCTATTTTACGCGGGTCCATTTTCTTACAGAAACCGTGATAATTACGCGCCAGATGCAGCGGAGAACTGCCGCTGGAGAGCACGCTCCGTGAGGTATAGAAGGTCGTTTCACAGTGTACAGCAACCTCGAAGGGCACCACGCCTGGCGGGCTTCGCAAAGAACATCACGTCCCGCGTGAGGACAGCTTCAGTAACTATAGGAATGTGTGGCGCATGAGGAGCTGAACGAACATTCTACTCCATTCCTTTTAACTCCCGATGCTAGCTGGACTGCTAGCAACATTCTGGTATTCACGAGAGATTCCTTCCATTGATTTTTTACAACCACCCTTCACAATGCTTGATGGACCAAATTCTGCCTGGTCTTCATTTAGCTGTGGTTTCCACTAAACGATGATATCACCAACAATTGGCTTGGGCAGCTTTAGAGGGGTTCAAATGCCCGTAATGAACAGGACATCCAGCGACAAGTCCACGTTCCAAGTCACAGAGCTCTCTGTTCTGGTGTCACTGCTTCTCTGCTAACAACACAGTACTCACCACTTCCTTTTATACTGGCGGGTTCACCTCTCGTTACATCTAGTGTTCGATTACGCATTAGATAGGAATATCTGGATACTTGTGATCAGATATTTATATTACGAATCCAGACATGTACCTGCAAATAAACAAAAATATAAATAATTACGTAACTTTATTTTGTGGAGGTGATAATTAAAATTGTATGACTATCCCTTGTAATCTACCCCCTCCTTCCAACTTGTAGCTATCGTCCACATTATTCTTTTATGAAGATTTGAGAGAAGCAAAGATTAGAATAAGCTTTTTAGTTTACTTATCTTTTCATATAGAGTTGACTCCAGTTCTTCTTGTCTAGGGGTCTGATTCTTTAATCTGAAATTCTCACAATTTAGGTCCTCATAGCTGAATTGATTTAAATAAATTTGAAGATCGTTGGTGCAGAATTTTTGTTGCTATGTTAATATATTTTGTCACATTTTAATATATTGTACAGTCTTTTGATTTTTCACATTAACAAACTCCAAATGAAGATTTGAGAGAAGCGAAGATTACAATAAGCTTTTTAGTTTACTTATCTTTTCATGTAGATTTGGCTCCAGTTCTTCTTGTCTAGGGGTCTGATTCTTGAATCTGAAATTCTTACAATTTAGGTCCTCATAGACGAATTGATTAAAATAAATTTGAAGATCGTTGTTGCAGAATTTTTGTTGCTATGTTAATATATTTTGTCACATTTTAATATATTGTACAGTCTTTTGATTTTTCACATTAACAAACTCCAAATTACATTGTTCGCACAAAATACAAAAATACATCTGTTCACATCAGTGGCATGCTTACTACTGTCTCATTCAGCGTAAATAACAATATTCCAGAGGGTTTGCAAGTTTTCTTGACAAATGAATTTCTATTAGTGTCGATTATTATTTCATAAATGAATCCAGAAATAAACATAGTAAACAGTACTAGATTGCGTAATTAATAGTAGAAATTTTAAGTGTGCCAAATAATTCGTAATTTCAAATTCTTCTAAAAAAATAATTTTAACTGTATATTCAGAACTACCTGCCAGGTTAGCCGAGAGCGCTAATGCGCTGCTTCCCAGACTCGGGTAGGCGCGCCAGCCCTGGATCGAATCCGTTCGGCGGATTACCGTCGTCGGTCGGTGTGCCAGCCAGCCCGGATGTGGTTTTTAGGCGGTTTTCCACATCCCGCTAGGTGAATACCGGGTCGGTCCCCATGTTCCGTCTCAGTTACACAACTCACAGGCATCTGAACACGCTCGCACTATTCCATTAATTACACACAACGCAGACAGCAGGGGTACACTAATTCCGTCTGGGGGGGGGGGGGCATCCAGCCACCCCTTTCCACTAACCTTGCCAAATCCGTTCCTAACAATGCCGACCCTGCGTCAGCGCGGGACATGGCACCATTAAAAGAAAGAAAGAAAGGAACTGTATATTCAGAACTAGTACTTATCGATCGTAACATCCAAAATCAAGTAATTCCTTTTCATAAACTTTATCTCGAAATATAACATACTGTGTATAAAATTATATGAAAGTTTTTAGAGAAGCAGTTGAGATAATACTGACTTGTTCAAAATTCGGGAAATAATACTGGTATCGACAACTACTGTTGAGGAAAAGTAATGCTAGAGGAGAATTTCCCGTTACACACTCGTACTTAAAAATAAAACTGCTGTAGAGAATCGGCAGAAAACTCAAATCAGAAAGACAAAAGTTGTTTCGAAGCACAGTGTTTTTGATTCGTCAACGTGCACACCACACGGTTTTCAGATTTTACCCACTTTGCTACTTTCGTTAGGCCGATCATTCATTTCTTTCTGTTGTCCTTCAGGCTGTCTATTTATGCACAGAGAGGTGTTATTGTGATTAAGGTACTGGATATGCGTTCGGGGGGAGTGTTATTCAAATCTCTGAGCGGCCATGTTCGTTTAGGTTTTCCACGGTTTCCCTAAATCACTTCAGGTGAATACTGAATTCGTCCTTTAAACAAGCCACGTTCGCTCCTTCTTCCATCTCTGTCCATTTGATGGCATAAGTATTCACTTTCACGTAGTATCAAATAACGTGATAGTGAAACAAGTCTTTGTGCTGAAACTTCCTGGTAGGTTAAAACTGTGTGCTGGACCAAGACTCGAACTCTGGACCTTTGCCTTTTGCAGGCAAGTGTTGTACAGACTGAGCTACCCAAGAACGACTCACAACGCTACCTCACAGCTTAACTTCCGAGGTGGCGCAGTGGTCAGCACATTCAGGAGCCGACGGTCCAAACCCGCGTCCGGCCATCCTGATTTAGGTTTTGCGTGATTTCCCTAAATTGCTTCAGGCAAATGCCGGGATGGTTCCTTTGAAAGGGCGTGGCCGACCTCCTTCCCCACCCTTCCCTAACCCAATGGGACCGATGACCTCGCTGTTCGGTCCCCTCCCTCAAAAATCAACCAACCAAATTCCGCCTGTACCTCGTCTTCTACCGTCCTCACTTCACAGAAGTTCTTCTGCGAAGCTTGCAAGACTAGCACTCCTGGAAGAAAGGATACTGTGGAGACATGTCTTAGCCACAGCCCGGGGGATGTTTTCAGAATGAACTTTGCCCCAAGTTCGAGTCTCGGTCCGGCACATAGTTTTAATCTGCACGAAAGTTTCGTTTCAGCGCACACTCCGCTGCAGAATGAAAATTTCATTTTGAAGTCCTTGTGCTATCGGAGTCTTTCGCGGTGGAATGCTTCAATAAAATCTCCTCAGTTTACAAGACATGTCACTTCGAATAATACACTGGAGCTTAGCTGACACGATGTTTCGCTTACATAGGTGCGATAGCATCACTGGGCCTCTCTGGAAGGTGGCCTGAAAATCGAGAAGATTTTATGAAGGCAAGTCTTTAATTGTGAAATTACTGGGGATTCAAAGTGATTCAGTAAAGTCAGACGTGCAAGAAACAGCTTACTGTGACTGGCGGCTAGAGCATCGCTTTCGTACAGAGTGCATTCATTCAAATTACGTGTTCCCAGGAAAGTGTAGCACTGGAATACACGCAATCCGCGTGTAGGAGTGGTAAACAAATGTCGTACGTCATGCAAGCAGAATACTGGTGTACATGGATAACAACGTATCGACTGACGTGCAACGTCCACGCAGCTCCCAGAGACTTCCAACAGCCCGTGCTAGTTAGTCTGCACTTGTTGACGTGTTACAAGAAAAGTACCCCAGTTCGAACTGCTATAACCAAATAAAAATTATTTTAAGATACAGATTACTTCGTAAAGCTTTCTGCTCCGATAGAAAAACAAAAATAACTTTTTTAGTAGCCATGTATTTTTGCTCTTCCGGTAATTGAAATTTGTATCTGTATCAATTTCGGACATCTTATATCGAATTATTTCCCGGGACTGCGAAGGAGTTTTCCTTGGTGGACGACTGGATGGGTGTACTCAGCTTGCAAAACGGGCGGGAGAGCGATATGCTGACCAAATGCCCCCGTATACCTCATCTGTATGACGCCGCAAGACAGAGTATGAGGACGACAAGGCGCTCGGTTAGACATCCCTTGTGCCTTCACGGCTTGTACAAGGAGCTTAACTAGAATTATATTTGTAAATTTCTTCAATTCATGTTGAATAAGAAGGACCACTACGACTGTTAAACACAATTGTTCGAAGACACGCCTGGTCTCGCCAACTGCATTTACATCATCAGTTGTTCATAGTCAATCCATCTGTTTAAAATTCGGAAAAAGTACATTGCAACAGCGACACTTTCTCCCCAGGCTGTCTACATCGGAGGTTTCGGGATGCCTTTAGCCCCGTTTTCTACACTCCTGGAAATTGAAATAAGAACACCGTGAATTCATTGTCCCAGGAAGGGGAAACTTTATTGACACATTCCTGGGGTCAGATACATCACATGATCACACTGACAGAACCACAGGCACATTGACACAGGCAACAGAGCATGCACAATGTCGGCACTAGTACAGTGTATATCCACCTTTCGCAGCAATGGAGGCTGCTATTCTCCCATGGAGACGATCGTAGAGATGCTGGATGTAGTCCTGTGGAACGGCTTGCCATGCCATTTCCACCTGGCGCCTCAGTTGGACCAGCGTTCGTGCTGGACGTGCAGACCGCGTGAGACGACGCTTCATCCAGTCCCAAACATGCTCAATGGGGGACAGATCCGGAAATCTTGCTGGCCAGGGTAGTTGACTTACACCTTCTTGAGCACGTTGGGTGGCATGGGATACATGCGGACGTGCATTGTCCTGTTGGAACAGCAAGTTCCCTTGCCGGTCTAGGAATGGTAGAACGATGGGTTCGATGACGGTTTGGATGTACCGTGCACTATTCAGTGTCCCCTCGACGATCACCAGTGGTGTACGGCCAGTGTAGGAGATCGCTCCCCACACCATGATGCCGGGTGTTGGCCCTGTGTGCCTCGGTCGTATGCAGTCCTGATTGTGGCGCTCACCTGCACGGCGCCAAACACGCATACGACCATCATTGGCACCAAGGCAGAAGCGACTCTCATCGCTGAAGACGACACGTCTCCATTCGTCCCTCCATTCACGCCTGTCGCGACACCACTGGAGGCGGGCTGCACGATGTTGGGGCGTGAGCGGAAGACGGCCTAACGGTGTGCGGGACCGTAGCCCAGCTTCATGGAGACGGTTGCGAATGGTCGTCGCCGATACCCCAGGAGCAACAGTGTCCCTAATTTGCTGGGAAGTGGCGGTGCGGTCCCCTACGGCACTGCGTAGGATCCTACGGTCTTGGCGTGCATCCGTGCGTCGCTGCGGTCCGGTCCCAGGTCGACGGGCACGTGCACCTTCCGCCGACCACTGGCGACAACATCGATGTACTGTGGAGACCTCACGCCCCACGTGTTGAGCAATTCGGCGGTACGTCCACCCGGCCTCCCGCATGCCCACTATACGCCCTCGCCCAAAGTCCGTCAACTGCACATACGGTTCACGTCCACGCTGTCGCGGCATGCTACCAGTGTTAAAGACTGCGATGGAGCTCCGTATGCCACGGCAAACTGGCTGACACTGACGGCGGCGGTGCACAAATGCTGCGCAGCTAGCGCCATTCGACGGCCAACACCGCGGTTCCTGGTGTGTCCGCTGTGCCGTGCGTGTGATCATTGCTTGTACAGCCCTCTCGCAGTGTCCGGAGCAAGTATGGTGGGTCTGACACACCGGTGTCAATGTGTTCTTTTTTCCATTTCCAGGAGTGTATTTATGGACGTTCGCACGTTTGTGGGTCACAAATTTTAAATACCTTGATTAGAATGTTGGAGAATGTGCTTCTTCCGGCTTCTAAGCAGATCGCTTCTGTGGATTGACTGTAAACATCTGATGAGGCAAACATGATTTATGAAACCGGTAGTGTCTTTGAATAAAGATTTTTAATAGTGCTTATTGAACATGGAGTATTTCGATTATTTCGACCGTGAGTGCCCTGTATACGAAGTGTTATATTTCTGTATTGTTTGTTTCGTATTACTCTAGCCATGTCTCTTGCGGTCAAGATGAAGATTGTATACTGTATATCTCTACGACTAGTATGTGGATACGCGTGGTGAGTTCAAAGAATAATGGCAGATTTTAGTTTTCGAAAAGAATTCTATTTATTCGTCTACATCAATGTATTTTATGCCAATTGATATGCCAACTTCATCATCGACTTCTCTGACTGATTCGACGATCGTTCATAATCATTTATTTCATTTTCTCCACAATTTCTTCGGTTGATGATGTGATGGGGGAGTGCAGGGCGACCGTCATCTTCGACGTCTTCACGGTCTCCTACTGAACGCTTATACCGCTCGTAAACCTTTGTATTACTCGTAGCAGTCTTACCAACAGCAATACTTAACATTTTAAAACTTTGTTGTCCTTTATTCCATTCTGACAGAAAAACTTAGTACAAAATCTCTGATCCACTCTTATGCAAAATAAATAAACACCGATGTTACCAAAACACATGTAACCGTTTTGAGAACTGATAGCTTACTATACATTCGGTTTGGGTAACATTGCACAGATACTTCTCATAAATTTTAACCAGCACTAAACGCCAAAGAAAACAGCTCGCCGGCCGGTGTGGCCGTGCAGTTCTAGGCGCTTCAGTCTGGAACCGCGTGACCGCTACGGTCGCAGGTTCGAATCCTGCCTCGGGCATGGATGTGTGTGATGCCCTTAGGTTAGTTAGGTTTAAGTAATTCTAAGTTCTAGGGGACTGATGACCTCAGATGTTAAGTCCCATATTGCTCAGAGCCATTTGAACCATTTTAGCCAAAACAGCTCGAATCGGATAAATATAACACCCGAAATCACAGAATTCACGTCACTCTTTCAACCAACATTGTACTCAAGAATTACGCTCGATGAGCTGTCACGGAGACGAGGCGTCCCATATACACGAGCACTAACTGCCATTCTTGAATGGATGAAACATTTAATGATTTGATCTAATGGACTCGAGAAAATTCGAATCTAATTAACATATAGTTTTTTTAGCTGTTTGAATGCAATAGGACAATAAAGTTGACAAATTGTAGGCCTGGCATTCAGAGATTTTACATTACTTTTATTACTTGCACAGAATTTCTAGTTGGTGTGACGAATGACAGCTTGATCTAAATGTAGAAAAACGTAAATTAATGCAGCTGATTAAGAAAACAATCCAGTAACATTCAAATACAGCATTGGTAGGGTGCTGCTTGACACAAACTCATAGATAGAATATCTGGGTGTAACGTTGTGAAGCGATATGAAATGGAATGAGAACGTCGTGTTGGTAGTAGGGAAGGCGAATGTTCAACTTCATTTTATTGAGAGAATTTTGGGAAAACGTGGATCATCCATAAAGGAGACTTTGTACAGAAACCAGGTCGGAATTGAGGAAGATACCAAAGCAATTCAGAGGCATGCTGACAGGTTTGTTACCGGTATGTTCGATCAGCGCGCAAGTATTACGAGATGATTCGTGAACTCAAATTTAGAGAAGTGGCATTCGAGGTTGACTGTGGAGCGATTCTACTGCCACCAACGTACATTTCGCGTGAGGACAACAACGATAAGATGAGAGAAATTAGGTCTCGTACGGAGGCTTTTACACAGTAGTTTTTTCTTACTCTGTCTGTGTGTGCAACAGGTTCAAATGGCTCTGAGCACTATGGGACTTAACTTCTGAGGTCATCAGTCCCCTAGAACTTAGAACTACTTAAACCTAACTAACCTCAGGACATCACACACATCTATGCCCGAGGCACGATTCGAACCTGCGGCCGTAGCGGTCGCGCGGTTCCAGACTGTAGCGCCTAGAACCGCTCGGCCACCCCGGCCGGATGTGCAACAGGAAAGGAAATGATTAGGAGCGGTACGTGATACCCTCTACCATGGACCATACGATGGTTTGCGTAGTATGTATGTGGACGCAGATGTTAGCGACCAATGCTTTTTTATACTAAAATTGTGTTGTAAAATAAGCATTCTTGACACCTAACTGCAAACGACTTCCCTTATGGTACACTGTCTTCAAGCGCTCACATTTTACTCAGGTGCCCTCTCTTTGTTCGAAAGCAGTAACAAGATATACGTAGATTAAATGTATTCGCAACTGCGAATATGGGACAAGGGTCAGCTGTAGAATGAAATGATGACAGTGAAAATACGTGCCGGATCGGACCCGAACCAGGATACAGTACCCGTGCATGCTCGTCCAAAGGTACTTTGCATCGTAATTCAGAATAACACAGGCAGTGCAAAATAGTAACGAGATACAGCCAGCGCAAGGCAGTCTGCAGCTCTCCCTGTGTGAAGGCCACTGATTTAACCCAATTCTCTTTTACATATCATCTATACTTTACTGACAAAATCAACGTAATTAAAATTGGAAAAAATAAATAGTCTGTTCGAAAATGTAACAAATTTTCATTATAGTCGATTACCGGCTATCACCAACCAGGCGTCTCACAGACCGTCTTCACACTGGGTCCCGCCTGAGACAAGAAGATTGAATTGTTCTGGTACCGGCACATCTTCTCTCAATTGTGATTTCAGTGCTTTTGTGTCGGTCGTGTAGGCGTTTCCTAACCAGCAGTCGTCTTTCACAACTGAAATTTCCTCTTAGGCAAAATAGCGTCAAACTGTTATCTTCATTTTTTTATGTATGATATGGTGCAATACAGCATCACCGGTCTAACTGTGTTCGTGAGGCAGTAAATGTAACCACAGGGCAGTGACGCTGCGTCACTGCAGTGCACTTTGGAGATGTGGCGGGGGGGCTCGGAGTCCCATACCACCCTCCGACGGTGACAGTACTCATCAGTCAGGCATAAAAACTTAGTCCGACATGGGCAAGTAGGGTGTGAAAGTAGTGGACGTACAATGTGGTGCTAGTCCTGCCAAAGGATGCATCCGTGGTGGACGTGCCAGGCCTATCGTTAGCCGTGGTCGGAATCCGATTCCTCTAGGATGGTTAGAGGAACCGGACTTCGATGCGAGCGGCGTGGAAGTGTGGTCCCAACATGGCGTAGTCCACGGACAGTGTCCCGCAAGACAGCCACTTTCTCACAGAACCGCCGCGCGTTGTTGCTTATGGTCGTCTTGAGGGAGACCGTATCCGCTTCCTCGTGGAGAGTCACAATTCTCGTGAGAGGCGGAGCGTGCAGGCTCCACCTGAGAACCTTGTTCTACAGGCGCTGCAACGTCCGCATCCTGGTGATGCGTGCATCCTTGCACCGGAGCCATACGTGAGGGCAGGCAGGATGTAGATGCGGAGCTTGGTATGCGGGTTAAATTCCCTACAGCGGAAGAGGGGGTACAAAGAACTGGTCAGCTTTTACCCCTTGTTGGCGACGTACTCCGCACGACAGTGGAATAGCAGCTTATGGTCCTTCCGGACCTCGAGATAGGTGGTCGTTGGGGACCGGGACACCTGCAAGCCTGCAATCGAATTATTGCGGCGGAGGACTGGGCGCCGTTTCGTGAAATAGACAGCCGTAGTTTTGGCGGCATTACGAGCTATTTTGTTCGTCCGGCTCCAGGTGATGATGGCGTCCAACTGTCGCTGGAGGCGCCCGATGACGGCGTCAGTAATACGACCGATGGCATATAGTGCTGTGTCACCAGCATGTTGTGCCAGTTGGCACTCGGGGATGACCGGCGTATCATTCACATAGATATTAAAAAGAATGGGAGACAGCACCGATCCTTGTGGAGTGCCTGCCGACAATGGGCGAATGCCGGAACGCATTCCCCCTTGAGCCACTAGGAAAGTCCTACAGTAGAGGAAGTCATCCACAATCTTGACATAGATATCTGGTATAGGGGTCTGCGTCAGCATCTTGTGCACTAGGTTGTCGTGCCAGATCTTGTCCGATATCTTCTGCGGGCAGACATTAATTTAGATTCCTTGATGTTTAATCCCGCTCTAGAGGTCTGGCGGTAGCTTGTGGCTAAAATTGTACATTCTCTATATCGGTGTTCATCGAGACTGTAACATTCATATCATCTGTACATTGCAAGTTTATTTCTCCGAGAAGTCAAGCCACATGTATCGTTTTAAACAGTGGAGAATAATCGTTCAGGTGCACGTTAGGTTGCTGCTGACCTCCATGTGTTGCACCGTGTACTACTGCGTGAGATGTGTTACAATGTTCTTCAAAAAGCAATTAGCTATTGCGAAGCCTGTTCTCCAATGGACACATCCCGGTAAGACACTAACTTTTCTTGTCTTGTTGCTCACTTCATAAGCTCCTTAGTCCTGAGCTCAGATTTTATGAATGAAAACTTTATATTGGTAACCAGTCGATCGTTTTGGGACGAAACAGGATTAAAATGCCAAATTTTAAAAAATTGGTGTTTTCACCAAAATGAAATAAAATCTTCAAAGTGAATACTACTTATGTTAGAAAATTACTGTAATATGTGTAATAGTCAGAACACTCAATAACAAACATCTAAAAATTTCGAAAAAAAATGCCACTGGAATGTGGAAGTATAAGTTGTTCCCGAATGTAATTACCGTACCACATCGAAAAAAATAGGAGGGCTTGGTGAAAAGTAATGCCTCCGAATATTTTTTATTCTGCTCTCAACATCGATTGAGGAATTACATGTCATACATATTACTCGGTCAACTTGTCCGCTTCGCTGACGCAGGTTGCAGCTGGCTGCCGCAAGAGGACTCCGGAACGTAGCGCGTAACATGGCGATGTATAACGTAACTATGTTGATGCGTGAGAAACGGCGTGCTGTAATTGAGTTTCTAACTGCAGAAAACGTGCCTCCAATTGGGATCCATAGAAAAATGAAAACTGTGTCCTGTGATGATTGTATCGACAGTAGTAACGTGCGACGATGGTTTGTTCGTGCTCACTGTCATCGATCGTCCTCTGTAGACCCCCGTATCCTGCCTCGGGCATGGATGTGTGTGATGCCCTTGGTTAGTTAGGTTTAAGTAGTTCTAAGTTCTAGTGGACTGATGACCTCAGATGTTAAGTCCCATAGTGCTCCGAGCCATTTGAACCATTTGACTGCGTAACACTAGACTGAAATGGGCGAACGGAACACACTATGTACCAAGATTTTGAAGCTACTCTTCTTTCTTATTCTGTGTGTTCTTTTCTAACTTCCGGCACAAGCTGTTGAAAGAGGAAGTAAAATGATATTCTGATTCTCAGATAATGGAGTCGCGTAAGTACCACGCGAATTAAGGGACACGTTAACATTTAGTACTGAAATAGACCGCCGCTCAAAGCAGCACATGTAAAATCATCTTATTATTATCGTCATCAAACCTGAAGACTATGTTATATACAATAGCCAGACACCGATGGAAAGACGAATATCAATCGTAGACACACAGTAAAGGGAAACGATATGGGTAAATACTGCCAAACATTCCTTCGTAGCCAGGGTTCTATACAATTAAGGCAAATAATAATAAAAAATTAAAAAAATCCGCGCGGAGTAGCTGTATGGTCTAGGGCGTCTTGTCACAGTTCGCCCGGCTCCCCCCGTCGGAGGTTCGAGCCCTCCCTGAGCATGGGTGTGTGTGTCGTCCTTAGCGTAAGTTAGTTTTAGTTACATTAAGTAGTGTGTAATCCTACGGACTGATGAGGTCGGCAGTTTGGTCCCATAGAAACTAACCACAAAAATAAAAAAGTTTATAAATTTCATAATCGGCATGAGATTGAATGATCGATCATTACCCAGCCATCTTCACGAAATACACGATCGAGATAATCCTTGCAGCGAATGTGATGGATTAACACTAGAAGATATCAATCATATTTTTTTCGAATGTTGCCTGTTTGATCACCAGTAGATTAACTTCATACAATAGATCTCATCAACCATTACAAACTAATATAGCAGCTGTCCTTAATCAAATTAATACATTACTTTAAAAACTAATTACGAAATTTTAAATAAATGTAACCCTATCCTGTAAAATCCTAGAAAATTTCTAAAACATCACGTAACGGCACTGTAGCTCCGCCGTGCACGGTTGCCTTTTCCCGCACTTTTAGAACACTTACCATCTTTTTCTGCAAAAAAATTCACTGATAACTTTAATCACTGTCATGTCACCTTCACGTTTCTTTTAAGAGAGTTTTGAATGCCATTAAAAAGCACGAAGTTGAATTTAGAACCAAATAAACTGTGATTAATTAAAAATCTAAGTAGATCAAAAGTTTCGATGTTATCCGTACAGAATATTACTCATTTCTCAGTGCAAATTCTCTGATCGATAACTTAGTTTCAGTATCATGAAGCATTAGGTGCGTCCATGTTATGTGAAGCACTCCGTCGCTAAAATTTCGGAGGTAGTTCAGGGATATTTTTCTGAGTATTTTGGTAGACAGGACCGTGGTTTCCAGTGGCTCATAACAGAGTAACGGTATTTCATTTAATTTGTTAACCCCCGCCCCATTTATTTCCGGATCTGAAATGCACCGAAAATATCTGCATTGCAATGTCATTATCGACGGTACGTGCAGTGTGCCTTCTTTACTAACAAACTCGTTCCACTTACTCTTGATATTCTTTTTACTCTTCGCCCTCTGGCATCCACACAAGACTGCTCGCTTCTTCCTTGGACCTGTTTTCCCGGCAGTGTTAGTTGTGCGTTAACAGTGGTACGCAGCAGTGTGGATACGTTTACTGGTGAGTAATTGGCCGATAGGCATCATGTGTACAGGTTTACTGAAGGCAATGGAAAATCTGCACAACGACCCTATACTGAACTGCCCCCGCAAACACATTACACTACTTTTGTATCTGATTGTTGTTACATTATTCTGTGTTTTGTGTTGAACGTTTTGGCGATTGTGTATTACTAATTTTTTTTAGAAGTGTGAAGGAGTTTCTACAGAAACAATGGGAACTGGGTTACAGACCGGATAAATCGTGAAACTTCCTGGAAGATTAAAACTGTGCGCCAGATCGAGACTCGATTCACGACCTTTGCCTTTCATTGGCAGGTGTTCTACCGACGGAGCTACCGAAGCAAGATTCCGCCAGTACCTCATCTCTTACCTTCCAAATTTCACGGAAGTTCTCCTGCGAAACTTGCAGGACTAGCACTTCCGGAAGAAAGGATATTGCTGAGACGTGTCTTAGCCACGGTCTGACGATGTTCCCAGAATGAGATTTTCACTCTACAGTGGAATGTGTGCTGATTTTGAAACTTCTTAGCATATTAAAACTGTGTGCAAGACCGAGACTCGAATTCGGGGCCTCTGCCTCTCGAAGGCAAGTGCTCTACCGAGGCAAAGGTCCCGAGTTGGACTCTCTGTGTGGCACACAAAGCTTCATATCAGCGCACACTCCGCTACTGAGTGAAAACTTCGCTCTGGAAACATCTCCCAGCCTGTGGTTGAACAGTTTCCTTTCCTCCGGAAGTGCGAGTCCCGCAAGTTCTGCAGGAGGGCTTCTGTGAAGATAGGAGATGTACTGGTGGACGTAAAGCTGTGAGGAGGGGTCGTGAGTCATGCTTGGGTAGCCCCTTCGATAGAGCACTTGTCCGCGAGAGGCAAAGGTCGCGTGTTTGAGTCTCGGTCCGGCACAGCATTTGTCTGCTAGGAAGGTTCATGTCAGCGCATATTCCGCAGCAGAGCGAAAATTTCATTCTCCAATAAATCACAGTTGTCCTGCATCTTGCAAGCGTTCCCTTACACTAAAATACTCAGGAAATATCCCTGAACAACCACCGATTTATTTATTTTTTTTTCGGTGGAGTCCCGTTTTGTCGGATATACGGAGATTCATTGCGCTTCATTGGCTCGTCTTAAGCACGCAGCATTCTTCTAGTGTAGTTACCTCAAAGAGGTCTTCAACTTAAATCACACTGCCTTTATAGCAGGATACTGAAGTAAGATAAAATACCGTCCAACGTAAGTTGACATAGTAACAGCAAGGCCAGTAATCGTGTATATGGCTGAAGGTCGCGGTGGAAACGCATAAGCGATGTGTTCCACGCCACATGCTGCGTCATAACGCAGCACATATTCTTTGTAAACCAAACTTCCTCACTCCCCTACTGCTCTGCTTATTGATTAAAGACATTTCAGACTGTTTTACTCGTAACATTATGGATACTGTACTGATAAGGACTAACGCCACCTCTTTCTAAATTAGAGTAATCCCCCGAATTGCTGACTGTGAAACACCCTGCAGTATTATTTTGTTTGTTGTTTTAAGTTGTTTTGTATTTTCCTAGCGCAATGCCGGCTTTACAACGGTCTTTAGGTTCGATGAGAAACAGTTTTACAGACAGGTGCTGAAGCGACGTGATGGAGCGTGAAGCCTCTGGGAGGCGCACGGCGCTCCGAACTCGCCACGTCAATTGTGTCCAAACACAGCGTCGCCAGTCTTCCGAATACGTTTCTTCTGTAGCACCACCGTAGAGTTAGCGAAACTTAAGGAGACATTCCGACTCAACCGACTTTGCGGCTAATAGTAATACAAATCACAACAAAATTGGCGCTCTTTTTGGTCGAGAGATAGTATTTCGTCTCTAGATCCTCTATTGTCCGGCATTTTAATGAAGATAATTAATTAAAAACGAGTTATTAGTCCGACAAAAGCAATTAAATACGATAAAGTGCGCCAGCTGCAAGGAATGGAAATGGTCATATATCAATTTTATTGTCACATTGTCTATTTTGGCAGCAACTACATAAACGTTTCTACTTTATGATGGGAACTAAATCCGAAGGTTAAAAGTAGTAATAAATAAGAAGATTCTAAGAAAATTGTTACTGCATTTAAAATGAATTAAAGTTTCATTAAATTTTCCATATCTCCAATAGCTCGGGTTCTTCATCCGACGGCTGTTCCACAACCTAATATTTCCTCAGTGCTAATGGCTAACAGTCACAAAGAATTATCCTCCACTGCTCGTCATGACACTCCCTGAGAATACCAACAACTCGTGTCGGCAAAACGTTACGTTATTAAACAGCCGTAGGCCGAATAACCGGAAAGATAGCTACACTATAGGCTGTTAAAAGAAGTCCGAGCATAAGAAATACTTGAGTGTCTCGAGAACTTTTTATGCAATAGTCCCTGCACTTTGCTCAGGACGACGAGTGTTCAGCGGAGACAAAGGTATCGTCATGTCTGCCCCAAGGAATTGAGTTTCTCCTGGCTTGTAAAATGTTCGAGAAACTTACGTGTGTGCAGCCGGGTGATGCCTTCGACAGGTGCATAGCATCTCATTTTCAAGGCACAAATATAACGAGGAAATGTAAAACTTGGGTCTGCGGGGCATATGTCGAAAGGCAAAACACTCACACTATAAGCAGTAGCGCCAGCGCACGATGAAAGATACCTAACGTCAGAATTTATCGAAAGTGTATATTAATAACCAGCACGTGAGGTAAGATTAATTCTGTCCCTCTGCCGTTTGACCAACGAGAAGGTAGGATTCCATGCAGAATTTAAGCAAAGATCTCGATCTCTTTTATATGGTTACTTGCTAATCTAACCTCAGCTGCTTCCGTAATAACACTATCCTATTAGCTGGAAACGCCATAATCTCCGTTTTCTTTGTTCCATAGCATGTTTACGCAATGTTCTGCAATAGTTGAGTTGATCGACTGTTATAGCTTACGCTCAATACACCGGTCCTCCACGGTCCTGGTGGTCTCACGGCTGTATCACATGCCACAACTGCAAGGGATACGGTAGACACCTGCCTTACGCAAACCAACTTTACGTATCCTGGAGGTGCCATGATCTTAGATGGTGGACGAAAAACACGTTTCACATCATGTTTCCGCAGTAAACGACCAGAACTGGAAATGCTACCTGCATAGTGCGAAAAGGCCGTAGACATTTGTACCACCTCGTTACTTTCATCACTCAGCCGAATCACTGTTGGTCGACAGCGCAACGCGCATCTCATCTGTCTTCCAATATAATCGTTCTAACGAAAGATGATGTAGGTGGGCTGACTTAGCTGACATACTCTCAGGGACTGACAATGAGATAATGTGGGCCCAGTGAACCAAGGCAAGGGATCTGAAGTTTCATTTCACGCTGACCCGTATTGTGACAACTGTCAACCTGAAGATACAAATGAGTGTGAATTGGCCTCCTACAAACGGCATGTCCCAACATGCCATTAACCTTCCTCCCGACGAAAATATCAAGGAAGGGAAGGCAGTCATCCTTTTCTAGTTCCATCGTAAAGTGAATATTCGGGTGGATCAGGGGACCTGTGTGAAACTCTCGAACTTTTATAGTTTAATTAATGACAGTATTTGGAATAAGTGTAGTCCTTCGTATAAGAGTAGTTGTAGGAATGAAAAGGAAACAACTTCAAAAATGAACTGAATGACGTTTAATAATAATTATGAATTTATCATACATCCTTGTATACACATTTACACGCTCATAATTCTGAACAAAAATCTTTACAGAGCATTACAGTACCTCGGTGTAAACGATATTTGATGTCAGAACGTAATCTTCGTGTACCTTTTGTTTTTCATTTTCCTTAAGCAATACAAAAACATTAGTTGATTGAATTGCCCTTTAAAAAGCTACATACAGCTATCCGTGAGTAAAGACGGGATTTGGAAAATACAAACCTGCTTTTTGAAGCGTTTATCCCTGCTACTTGTTAATGGTGATCGCAAATGAAAATTTAATACGCAACTGTCTCCTTCTCAGATGAAAAGGCATGCTTGGATCAGATGGTGTTAAGTTTATCCATGGTATTACAATAGTTTTCCCAGTGTCAACCAGTTGCCCATTTATTGTAAATTCATTGAGTTTTATTAGAACCATGAGTGCTCCATTGATTAAGCCATGTCTAGCGCTCAGTTTTCTTATCAACATGACAGTAGTGTTTTTCATTAGTATAGCTTCATGTGGCGGTAATCCTAAGGGATCCAATAAATGTAAGAATTCGGCAGGATACAATTAGTTGTGTGTCCTCTCGTCGGACTGTACGGAGCTTCAACTGTAGTAAATGCGAAATGTTTAGGTTAGATCGTACTTTTCGTTTTTTAACTGGTACTTCACTAAGGCCAAATAACCTATAACTCTATTCTGAGATTATAACTGCACTTCATGTAATCACCTTAGCCCGTAGTAGCAACAGATAAATCACAATTCAAGACGACAATGAGAAATATATTTGTTGTTTCGGAAAGTATACTCGTTAGAAAAGTCAACTTGTACGGCGGGCGGAGATAATGGACTAGCACAGTGGATGGTACTTTCTATGACAATTCTGTATACAAATTATCCAGTTAATAAGTACTCTAAAACAAGTAAAATGGTATTTGTAATAAGATAATAGGAAAAGTAAATCTGTTATTCGTGACAAGTAAGTTAGATTCTTAAAATAATTCCCTTCCCACTATGACATTTAAAAGTCTCTCTGATGCTAAAATTTTCGACAAATAGAAAATTTTAGCGCAAAATCGGTATTCAGTGTCACAATCCGGCAAAAAATCCTTTCTAAAGATACCTCATTCATCCCTGTACAATTAGTGTGCGTTGAGAAAAATGGACGTTGACTTCGGAAATAATATGTGTGTTTGAATTCAGGCGTCCGAAAAAACCGACTGAAGTGAAGACTTGTTAGCATACAGAACTCAGTACATCGTTCTTAACGGGGAGAAATCGTCAGCATCAAAAGTAACGTCCAGCGTTCTTCTACGTATTGCGCTGCTGTTTGTGATATACAGGATTTATCATAATTCATAACCAAAGCTGACACGAGTGTAAATATACGATAACAGAAGCAAAAACATTGCAGTAAATGTGCGACTGCATACAAGCTGTTTACGAGATATTTGTGAATATGTGGTTACGACGCGCCCCTGACTTCAGAATGAAATATTGTCCTCGTTATTACAAATGTATTTGAAATGTTAACTTTTCTATTAAATTCCGAGATAATTGTAATCAAACCTATAGCAGAGGAATGTGGTACATGCAAGTACAGGAACCGGCCCATTTTGGTGGTGAAGTGACAAATACATTGAAGTGACGAAAGTTATGAGATACCTCCTAATATCGTGTTGCATCTTCTTTTGCCTAGTGGAGTGCAGCAGTTCGACGTAGCATGGACTAAACAAATCGTTGAAAGTCCATTGCAGAAATATTGAACTATGCTGTCTCTATAGGCGTCCAAAACTGCGAAAATGTTGCCGATGTAGGGTTTTGTGCACGAACTGACCCCTCGATTATGTCCCTTAAATGTTACAAATCACTCGCTCGAATTCTCCAGAATGTTCTTCAAATCAATCGTAAACAACTTGTGCCAGGTGACGTGGTGCATTGTCACCCATAAAAATTCCGTCGTTGACTGAGTACGTGCTGTCCATGAATGGCTGAAAATGGTCTCCAATTAGGCGAACGTAACCATTTCCAGTCAGTAATCTGTTCATTTAGACCAGAGGACCCAATCCATTTCATGTAAACACAGCCCACATTGTTATATAGCCACCACCAACTTGCACAGTGCCTTATTGAAAGCTTGGGTTCGTGGCTTCGTGCGATCTGCACAACAGCCGAACCCTACCAATCAACTCTTACCAACTGAAATCGGGACTCATCTGACGAGGCCACGATTTTCCAGTCGTCTGAGGTTCAACTGATATGGTCACGGGCCCAGGACAGGCGCTGCAAGCAATGTCGTGCTGTTAGAAAAGGCACTCGCGTCGATCGTCTGCTGACATAGCCCATCAACGCCAAATTTCGCCGCACTGTCCCAACGGATACGTTCGTCGTACGCCCCACATCGATTTCTGCATTTACTTGACAGAGTGTTGCCTGTCTGTTACCACTGACACCTCTATACAAACGCCACTGCTCTCGGTCGTTAAGTGAAGACTGTTGGCCACTGCGTTGTCCGTGTTGAGAGGTAATGCCTAAAATTTGGCATTCTCGGCACACTCTTGACGCTGTGGATCTCGGAATACCGAATTCCCTGACGATTTCCGAAATGGAATGTCCCATGGGTCTAGCTCCAACTACCATTCTGCGTTCGAGTCTGTTAATTTCCACCATGTGTACGCGATACAACCGCCATCTGTATGTGTGCATATCGCTATCCCGTGAGGTTTGTCACCTCAGTGTAAGGTCCAAGATGGAATGTCGAGTAGAACCCCTATCTTGTCTTCCTAGATCACATGTCGTCATTCATGCGGATTTTTCTGTTTCGGGTCATCTCAAAAGTGAACTGTGCTATACTCCCGTTGATATAATTGAAAAACTGGAGCAGCTAGTTATACAGTCTTGTCAGCTTTTAAGCGATGATCCTGGAGTGTTTGAAAACGTTCGTTTCTCGCTGCAGAGTCAATAATAGTGTTGGATCCAAATGAGTGAACGACACGTAGAACAACTCCTCAGAACAGGTAGATGTGTGCAGTAAACTGTAGTATGTAACGTACTGAAGTAGTATTGTTCAGGGTACCCATGAAGTGCCGCTATCGTTTAAAATATCTTAACTTGGAAACTACTAGAGATAGAACGTAATTGTTTGTTGTAAAGCGTTTAGCAGCTCTCAGAGTTTTTTCTGTTATGCCAGATTTTCAACGGATACTCCATTCGTCGCTCGTAGAACACCATGGCAATATTCGACTTCTGGCCGTGTACAGATCAGCACTGCAGCGTTAACAATTCTGATTGCTTCATTGCTTCATTGAGTCACGCATGAAGGTTAGCAATGTCACCCACTGGCGTTGTGTACACGCGCTCCTTGACAAAACTCCGCAAAGAGAAGTGTAGTGGCGTGATATCCGGTGAGCGCGGGGGCCGAGGGATGGGATCATCACTACCCATCCACCTCTCAGGAAATGTCTCATTCAGCACATCCCGTACGTTAAAAGTCCTACTGGTGGATTTTGGACGGTGCCGCTCTTCGATCTGTCGAAAAATGGGCCTTTCACCCTATCGTGCATTAGGCCACACCAAAGGCCTATCATGGATGTGTTCACGTACGTCGTGTGGGCTTTCGAAGCCCCAGATACTAGTGTTGTGGCGATTCACATGTCCATAAAAGTGTAACATAGCTTCATCTGGAAACAGGCACTTTTTCACGTAATGTTTGTCAACATCAATGGCGAGCAGCATGGAAATCGCGTATGTATACGGCAGAGAACTATCGTTTGGCGGAAATGCTCGGACGATTTGCACTTTGTAAGCAAAAAGGAGTAACCGCTTATGTTACACTTTACTGAAAGTTAATCTTGCTTGCTGCAACTTGCGTGATTTAAGAAGATAAATCAGTCATATATAAAGGCCGTAAATTTAAGTAAATACCTGGAAATTACAAATACGAACAACTTAAATTAGAAAGAACACACAGAAAATGTGGGAAAGGCGAACAAAAGACAGCGATTTATTGGCTGAACACTTAGCTTCCTCTGTCCTTTGCTAATACGAACAACTTAAATTAGAAAGAACACATAGAAAACGTGGGGAAGACGAACAAAAGACTTCGATTTATTGGCTGAACACTTAGCTTCCTCTGTCCTTTGGTATCATATATGATACTGCAGGTTTTTATTGTTTATTTCGTCATTCGTTGACGCTAGCAAGGCCGCTGGCATCAATGCTATAGGTTACGCGCTTGCCGTCTGTCACTTATTCCACAGTCTCAACGATCCTAGCAGGTGAAGCTGGGTTCAGTAGTAGCGGATTTTGTACTACAACGACATGCTGAACAGCAAAGGTAAATTAAACAATTTTATCAAGTGTTATTACTTCGGATGATTTTATATCTTGTTTTTAAAATGTTTTCGAACTAACTTGAGGCAAAATCCAGTGCTTGAAAGTGATATTACTATTAATAACGAACAGTTTTCTTTATGGTATCACCGATGATACACTGGGACTCTATTACTACAACTACGTTTGTTAGTCATATCAATTTATAGGTCCACACTGAACTACTTAGCCTAAATATCATGTTTTTGACATTAAAATTTTAAAAACGTGTGTTTACTTACGTCGACAAAGTGCATAACTGAGGTTACATTCGTACTCTAATTGCCTTGTGGAGTTCACGTCACGTCGAGATGCCGCACCACACAGCGCAAAAGGAGAAAGGAGGTCCGACATGATATTAGTTGGTATCCCATGAGTTTTGTTACCCCAATTTATATTGTACATGTCACTACAGTAGTTAAGAGCCTTTTTCTGTAATGCAATGTGTTCCAGTGGCTCAGTAGTTTTTTGCTCGGCGTGGTAGCTCAGCGTGTTCGGTCAAGCGACCCGAAACCCTCTGTTTTAAAAAAAATAGTTTTCAGCGATGAAAGATGAAGAAACAAATAGACAGATATGTGGTTAGAACAAAAAAAAAGTGGTAAAATGCCATACTACAAATTCAAAGAACACAGATTCGATCACTGGTCTATCCTAGGAGTTTTATCTGTCACTTATCACTTCTTTCATCTCTGTCAATGTATGCTGATATGAAAACTACCGACTCACACTGTGGTTGTAGGTCCTCCTATAACTGGGTGCGTAAGTCAGTTGAGAGTTCGGAGGAATGTCAACGGCATGCCATCTACAATAGGACCATGCCCAGTAATGCACTGTGATGTTCTATACAATCTTCGAATTGATAACAGCTCCACTAATTATGTTTACTCATATGTATGTATTTTCGCAAAGCTTTCTTTATTTTATAATCAACATTTAGGGAATTATAACGTTTTGTCGCACGGTCACGTCACTTTCAAGTCACTTTTGGTTTAGAGGGACACATGGAATGTATGAAAATAAATGATAAATATAGAAAATAAACGATAAAAATCTGCTAAGGGTGGAGCCGTGTAGTTTTAATTCTTATAGAATCCCTGCATGCCCACTGCATGTGGCGGACACTCGTGGCGATCACTTACGGCACATGTATCAATTGACTGTTACTTGTTTCCAAAGAAGAATGAGGTATTTGGCTTGTAACACTTTTACCTACGACGATGTAGTTTAACAGGAAGTGTGAGAATGGTCAAGAGAACAGAGCTTTGCGACGCTGGGAAAGAAGCTCCCAAAACCACTGAATACAGTTATATGGAAAAGTAACTACAGGAGTTTTTTTAGTACGCGTCAAGTTAATGTGGAAATATCGTAATTAGAGACATGTTCTGTGTTTTCGATTTTCAATTACCGGATGAACCTGGCATTTTCAGCTGGCACACCTTTTCAGAATGGCAAGATCCCTACACCACGCTAATAAATTCTAAGGTGAGTTTCTGTACAATGAATGAATTGGTCAGGCTATCACTGAAATTTCCATTTCTAACCAAGTCCGATTATCTCTACGCTATAAGCATAATCCTGCTCCAACTCCCAACTCCCACATTTTAGGGTAGGGTCAGCCACGGCGTGCACTCTCTTCACTTCGATAGAAACGTGGTGTAAGTGCGTTATCCTTCGCTATTTGTTTGCGATATAAAAGAAATTCACAGGTCCAGCGGCTGTTTGCACAAAAAGAAGCAGCTAAAGATCTACCGTCGCAATCTTTTAAAAATGAATGTGATTCACAGACGAGCAGGATGAGAACTCTCAATATCTATTATGTAGTCGCATAATCGACGGGCATCGCAAATTTGCAGTGAAATGGCATTACAACACCGTGCAGAAAGAATTTAAAGATTTAGCTGTCGATGAAAGATCTAAAAATGTAATTATTGACAGACGATTTGTATGAGATTCATTGTTCTGCACCTAAAGAAGCACTTTGTGGTAAATGTGCAGGCATGGAATAAGTGATGCGCTTAGTAAATTTTCTGAAGTCGCACACATTTTTACATCGTCAGTTGAAGCAGTTTTGATGGAGCTGAAAGAAGAGTATGGAGACATTACATATTACTGCAAAGTACCTTCGTTAAGTTGTAGGACATGCCTGGAATGAATTATCGATATGAGACCCGCTATTGCTCAATTTACGAACTAGTAAATAGAGCAAAAACTAAAATTAAAAGTTCCGGAATGGATTGCACAACTTGCGTTTTGAATAGAGTTCATTGCATACTGCCCAGAGTAAGACACTGGAAGGTGAGATGTAGCTTATTTCCGATTTCATGGTGAAAGTGCATGCATTTAACAAGAAAAAAAAGAAAGAAGGGAAAACGATTGCAAAGGAACATTTTCCATTTGTTTAATCACACTGGCTATGAACGAATGAAAAATAGATGAACCCCCTATTTCTTTCAAATAAAATAAAATGTAACGCTGAATCTGATGACGTAGTTTTGTTCCTTACACTTCTGTCTTTTTGTGTCCACATTGAACGCTGCCTCGCAGCCGGAACATTGGTCAATGGTGGCAATTACCGCAGCTCTCCTATTGGACGTGTAACAAAATAATTTTGTACAGCTCATTTCCAATATATTTTCTATCAGCACACATAAGCTAATTGAAAAATGTCAAGTTCTAACATAATGGTGACGTTTTGGAACAAATGTCATTTTCTCCGCTCACAAAATCGGGACAAAAGCGTACAACAAGAAACAGACTTTTGAAGATACCACAAAAACGCTGCGTCCGCTGATAGAGAATTCAGTTTAGAATGTCGACACCAAATTCCTATCAAAATCTTATTTACCGTTGTCAAGTTATGTTTCGCACCATGTTGAAAAATACGGTTACGGAAAAAAACGTGATTAATGTTTTGGGTTGCATCTTTTTGTAGTTAACCTACACTTATCTCTAGTCAGCGATCTCTGGATCATATCCCTCTTAGACTTTCCAAATCCTAAATGAGTACATCGTCCATCTTATTTGTGTCCATGGTGGTCGTGCGGGTCTCTTTGGCAGATTCTGTCATCCGCTGCTCTGCTCGCTCGATATACTTTCCCTCGGTTTTCCTGCAGGAATTGTAACAGGCTGGTCCGAAGTCCGTCTAATAGGCGCTGCTCATGCATGGTTGTTTACATCTTTGGGGGGTTTAGTGACATCTCTGAACAGTCAAAGGGACTGTCTCTGTGATACAATATCCACAGTCAACGTCTATCTTCAGGAGTTCTGGGAACCGGAGTGATGCAAAACTTTTTTTAATGTGTGCATGTCTTCAGCGCGCTGAAAATAATAAATAATACTAATATTTGTTTTGTTAGTGGTCTACGTTGTTGAGAAATGTTAAATAAAATCGCATGCCGCGCTTTCACACTCATCCCCTCCTCTCCCCTCCACCCCATTGTTATAGAGCGAAGTGTGCACTAGGATGAGAAAGACGAGCACCGCACGCGGGCAAAGTTCTTGGCTGTCTCTGGTGCACTGCAAGACTGAGTAAAAGCTACCTGTAAGCAGGTTTTCGTAAAGCATCAAACGTCTTGAAGAGGGAGATAAATGTTGAGCAATATATAAAGGAGAGTTTCTTTGAAGTTTCGAAAGCAGGGGAGCGGTACTTGCGAAAGTAAATCTGTGAGGACGGGTTGTGAGTCATGGGTGTTTCCCACAAAAGATAAAGATTCCAGATTTGAGTCTCGGTCCACCAGGAAGCGTCATAGATCTCTTGTTAGAACACGGTATAGAGATGTTCAGAAGGAAGGCTGCAGAATGTAGTAGATGTTGATAATAATAGCCATTTGCAGCTAAGACTGTCGGTAACATTGATGGGTAGGAGGGTCGGGGTAATCGTGTCCACTGTTTGTTCAAAGTGAATAGAAATAGTACGACGAATCACGTATGTGGAAAGAAAGGGAGTTTAGGAGTTTAATCGTCTCATGAACGTTGAGGTAATTAGATATGTAGTTCTAGTTCAGGTAGGGGAGGGTTGCTGAGGAAATCTGCCAGCCTTGTGGAAGGAAACATTCTGGCATTCTCCTGAAGTGGCCGAGGAAAACTATGCTGCAATGGCCGGGCTCGGTGGCCGAGCGGTTCAGTCCGGAACCGCGCGACTGCTGCGGTCGCAGGTTCGAATCCTGCTTCGGGCGTGGATGTGTGTGATGTCCTTAGGTTAGTTAGGTTTAAGTAGTTCTAAGTTCTAGGGGACTGATGGCCTCAGATGTTAAGTCCCATAGTGCTCAGAGCCATTTGAAGCCATTTGCAATGGACAAATGTATACTGATGCCAAAGGTTGGACAGCACCAAATATTATTTTAAACAGGTGCAACTTACATTTCAACCATCCACCACGCACGAAACTAGCTTTTTGTATTACAGGACCATTGAAGTCTCGATGACAAAAGTAGAAGCAAAACGATGCTCTTGGGATGATTATAGACATATTGAAATAAAAATCCTGAGTAATTATTATTGCGTTTTAAACATGTTTAGGGAATTAAGTAAAATAGGAAAGGACATGCCCTTATTATTCAAATATGTACGGTTTGCTACGATATGGTGAATTGTTCTGAGGAAATAAATATTTAAAGGAACTATGATCTGAACTATAAACATGACAACAGCGACAATGACAGTGGTTACTCACTGGGGAATAGTGCGGGAATACTTTGAATGAATTTTACATCTTGATTCTTGCATATATATGAACTGCAATAAAGGGTGAAGTTAGCTAAAGCTGTAAGGATATAAGCACCACATGTCAGTGCATTTTTTAGAATTTTTGTCTGAGTACACGACGAAAATTTCCTTCTGTAGCGGAATGAGCTGTTTATTCACTAACCAGACAGAGCATTTTACATGTTTTATGAAGGATACAGGAATGCTCAAATGTGAGATGAAGAACATTCTGCTGGTTTCTTTCTGTTTTAGTGAAGAATATCTTCACAGGCACTCTTAAAACCAAAAAAGTCTTTCTATCACATTTCACTTAAATGAAATTCTTTGCACGCCGTTGATAGTCGTCTCTGTGGAGCTGAGGAAAATAATTCATGTAATGTAACTTTCTCACAAATTAAAAGTGTCCAAGAGCGGGATTCGTGGTGGGGATCCACATTCTACATCTATACTTCGAAAACCATCTTACGGTGTGTGGTGGAGGGTACTTTGCGTACGAATGTGACTTCCTCTTTTCCCTTTCCAGTCGCGTATAGTTCACGGGAAGAACGATTGCCGGAAAGCCTTCGTGTGGGCTCGATTCACTATAATTTTATCTTTACGGTGTTTTCGCAAGATATACGTAGGAAGAAGCAACATATTGGTTGGCTCTTCTAGGAAAGTACGCTTTCGGAACTTTAACAGTAGACCACACCGTGATCCAGAACGCCTCTCTTACAGCGTCTGCCACTAGAGTTGTATGAGCATCTGTGTGACTCTTTCACGCTTACTAAATGACTCTACGGCTTGGTCGGGTAACTCTCTGCAAAGTCAGGTCTGTCTCAAAACTTCAGTCTGCCCCTTTCAGAGAGCAGGAGATTGATAGTGGCACAGTGATTATTTCTTCTCGATCCTGAGGGGCATTCGGATGACTTAGCCGGTAGAGCACTGCTTGTGAAAGTCAAATGTCTAGCTTCGGCTTCCATACCGGCCCATAGTTGTAATGCGACAGAACTTCTTTCCTGTCCGTTTTCGGCATATTCTAAGTTGCTGTTGTTCGAAAACAGCGAACCAATGCATTATCCTTAATGGTATGCAAAATTGGCAACAAATATGTAAGTTAGCAGACAAGTACGCCGAATGATCGGCAGGTGGATGGAGACTTCTTCCTTTTTTCGAAGAAATCACTCAGACCGGCGCAGAATCTTCTAAACGATGTAACGCCGACCGTTCCTGTAGTTACCAGCGATGGAGGATGTGATTTTTCGGTGTTTTTCCAAATCCATTTACAGATTCATCTGCGTTCTGTAAATTATTTCAAAGTGCGTGGAGGAGGGTACTTCCTTTTGCAGAATATTTTAAAGTGTTTCTCATTCCAATGACAGACAGAGCACTGAAGGAAGGAATTTTTGTATGTTTTGTGCCATCTGTTTTCAGTCTTATTTCATCTTCACTTTTTGCACAAGAGTTTCATGTGGAGGTCTGAAGAATATGCATGGTTTCCAGTAAACACTTCCGTTGCGGGCAGGGAGTGGGGGTTGGGGGGGGGGGGGGGGTTGTTTTGGGGAAGGAGACCAGACAGCGAGGTCATCGGTCTCATCGGATTAGGGAAAGAAGTCGGCCGTGCCCTTTCAAAGGAATCATCCTGGCATTTGCCTGGAGCGATTTAGGGAAATCACGGAAAACCTAAATCAGGATGGCCGGACGAGGGATTGAACCGTCGTCCTCCCGAATGCGAGTCCAGTGTCTAACCACTGCGCCACCTCGGGGGGAGGGGGGGGGGAGAGCTTTCATAGGTTCATGACAACCCTAGGAAATGTACAATCACTGTACTATCTACTGATGTACACGAATTATTATTATTATTATTATTTGCGTCGAGATCCTGTAGGATAACCCAAAGCATTCTGCCTGATTCAAGCATTCTTTGAGACCTTACGCGATTCTCTCTTCTTTTTTTTTCTCCGTGGACACTCTTCCTATCCTCAGTCCGCTCTGTCCCTGATTTCTTTGTGACTTCATTCTCTGACCTGACATTCCGCTTGTATATCTTGTCTCTCTATATATTTCCGTCTTGAACTTCTTTTGGATAGGTTTGTGCCTTTTCTAAGTCAAGTTTGATTTGTGTGATCCATGGTATTGTTGACTTGACCTCTTGTATGTCAGAATTCTGTTGGTAAATCTTTTTGTGGTAGTCTTCTGATGTGCCCATAGAACTTTAACCTACTTTTTCTAACATCTGGCGTTAAATTTGACATCTTCTCTGTGGTTTTCGTAGAGCGTAATCTGTATCTGTCTTCTGTCAGCTTTGGGCCGAGAATTTTTCTCATGATATGCGTACTTCCTCCAGTATGTTTTCCATGTCGTTTTTCGTATTGAGTGTTAGTGTCTTACTTGCATACAGTATTTCAGACTTGATTACTGTGTTGTAGTGTCTGATCTTCGTTTGAATGGATACGAATTTCTTATTTTATGTGCTGTTAGCGCTCTTCTGTGAGATCTATTCTCCTTCTGCAGATTCGAGAGTTTCACACAGATATTTGAAATGTGCGGATATACTTTGGTGTTAAGAGGCCGACCGTGACAGAAAGAATACCGTGAGCCTTATGGGCAGGCGCTGTAGGGGTATGCGGAGCGCTGGAGGGGAACTGCCGTTCTAAACAGAAGCCTACGCTCACATTTTCTGTAGATATTAAGTGGTGATCATTCAAAAAGGTCTACTGTCACCTCTGCTTTCGTTACTATCTAAAAGAATTCCGCCAAAAATGCAGCTATTTATTTTCGCCTGGCTTGTTAAGCATTTGTAACTTCCAGAGAAGCGTCATTAGTGGCGAATTTTGAGTAAAACCGACACATTTCTCTCACTACCATGTAAAAATGTGCTTCTTTTGCCAAAACACAGCGGAGTTTACACTGTCTCACTTCACTAGCATGTTGCGCAGACACAATTCTGATGCAGTGGTTTATTAAGATTATTCAAAATGTTCAAATGTGTGTGAAATCTTATGGGACTTAACTGCTAAGGCCATCAGTCCCTAAGCTTACACACTACTTAACCTAAATTATCGTAAGGACAAACATACACACACCCATGCCCGAGGGAGGACTCGAACCTCCGCCGGGACCAGCCGCACAGTCCATGACTGCAGCGCCCAGACCGCTCGGCTAATCCCGCGCGGCTTATTAAGATTATTAAGTGAGGAACCGAGGAAAAGTAAAGTCAGTAGGTTATGAAAAAGCAAGTCTTCAGTACAAAAAAAAGTGTAATGTCTTCACATATGTTGTTCCAAAACCCATAGCATTTCTCATTTCACCAGCTATCGATGGCCCTTAAAATTACATTCTTTGAACGAAAACTTCTGTAGTTACTGGAATAACGCGGTAGATAATGAAGTTTTACATAATAACGATATGGTATAATATTCTCCTCTTTGCGTACTGTCAGTTGCCAAAATCTCATTTCGCTGTCTGAAGCCGTTTATGAAATACGAGAAATGTAGTGAATATTTCGTTCTGGATTTATCGCTGGCGCGGTGCGATCGCAAATGAGTATGCTACATCATATCAATTTTTTCGAGATTGGTAACAGATAGATATCTCCACCCAAGTCTAAAGAAAAATTCATTAAGTTAGTTAAATTTCATATGCAACAGCATATTATGTAATAGGCACCAAACGCAAAATCATAGCGAGCGCTATTTTTCATTGCATACCTTTCCGAATTTCGCGCTGTGTCTGTCATCACTGACTGGCCGAAAGGTGGAAAACACTTATCGAACTCCCGTTCCAATCAAACGAATTCGCCCAGCGCTTTGGGCGAAAACTGGTGGCTGTGCGTCGGTCACCGTATCCTACGTGGATGGTGACGAGGGTCAGACGCTGGCTCCAGCGTCGACCGTGCCCAGCATACAGGCCGTCCCAGTAAGGTGGTGTAACGCTGTCCACTGAGCCGAGATTATGTCGAAAAATACGATTTTGTGGCCAGTAGAGTAGGGAATAATTTGGTGAGTTCGAATCCTGAATGAAACCACGCTGCTTTCAGAAAAAAAAGTGTTACATTTCTTATTGAATGCCCATCGTAGTATGTTGTCCTTCCAGGTTAAATCGCTCTGTTAGGTTACTCCAGACTGTTTTACGGTTGTTCCTGTTTGCAGTGATTTATTGTCTATAGTGCAATAAAACCGTAATGCATTTTCAGGACGGATCTTTCACTGTGCAGCAGTGGCGCCTTTCAACCTTTGGCAGGCAATCTCTCGCCGACTAAGCTATGCGGGCACTACTCACGATCCGACGCCAAAACTCCTCTACCGCCAATATACCCTTCCTAACTTCCAAACTTCACAGAAGCTCTTCTGCATACAGCCCAGGCATAGTATTCCGCAATACTCTTTCTTTGCAAGATTTGCAGGAGAACTCCTGTGAAGTTTGGAAGTTAGGAGGGAGATATTGGCGGAAGTAGAGGTGTGGGCGCGGATTGTGAGTGTTGCCCGCATAGCTCAGTGGGTAAGAGCATTGTCCACCAAAGGCGAGGTTCAATGATCTGGGGTTTTTAGTAAATGGAGCTATTCGCCTACTTACATTCAGTGCATTGCATTTACGCATGTTGGGGTTGAACCACTAGTCCCTGCAGGTATCGTCGATCGTCTGCAGGTTTTCCCGCAATTCGTTACAGTCTTATGGTGTTCGCGGTCACCTTCACTCAGCTCCCGACGTTATGCACTAACTCGTTTACATACATTTTAAACAGCAACGGCCCTATAATGTTATCTTGAAGTATCCGCGAAGTTAATGTGAAATCTGTTTAGTCCTGTTAAGTTAGTTAGTTTCATGTTCGGTCGACCATACGTAGGATTATTTGCAATATGTGAAACGAGTCCTTTTACATTCGTATTACACACTCATACGCTATTTACAAGTTTTTTTGTGCGTGTGTTATACAGATGTGAATTAGTAATTGCTTTCATGGAGGTATGTACCATCTTTGCAACTAAGCGAAAGGCAATTATCCATAATAAATGTATTCTTTGTTAGTCGCAAGTACGTTACTATATCACTTTTATCATTTTATTCTCTTGTTTTTCTGGTTACAAACAACTTTTGTGGCACAAGTTTAGAGAGACTAAATTATCATTTGGTGTTAAGTACGATTTCCAGTGCTGCTAGTACATGCGTGTGATCCCGGAGATGCGTTTACTCGGTCCACATACCCAAAATGGCCAATTTTTGGCGTTTTTCACCCATATTTATTGCAACACTAGACTTTCACTTTCCACTATGAACTGGACATGTATGAGTTTACAGTGTGTAGTGTTCTTAACTGTCGCTGTGTGTTTACCTTTCGCTTATGTGTTGTGTATATGTGGTTTGATGTTTGTTCAAGAATGGTTCAAATGGCTCTGAGCACTATGGGACTTAACATCTGTGGTCATCAGTCCCCTAGAACTTAGAACTACTTAAACCTAACTAACCTAAGGACATCACACACATCCATGCCCGGGGCAGGATTCGAACCTGCGACCTAGCAGTCGCGCGGTTCCAGACTGAGCGCCGAGAACCGCTAGACCACCGCGGCCGGCTTTGATGTTTGTTGTGTGTGTGTGTGTGTGTGTGTGTGTGTGTGTGTGTGTGTGTGAGAGAGAGAGAGAGAGAGAGAGAGAGAGAGAGAGAGAGAAAGAGAGAGAGAGTACTGTAATTGCTACCTACCACCTCTTACATATTATAAAATTAAAAATTCTTCAACAGAGTAGTGGGAATTGTGAAGGATTTAAATTTGTTTTCGAATTTATCTGACTGACATTTTATATCACTGGGTAGATGTTAAGATAATGTTGGTGGCACTGTTGTGCGCCCCTTATTGTACTTAAGACAACCTTAATATGGACTAATGAATGCCATTTTTTCTTCTGGTGTTGTATTTATGTACATCAATGTTCATTTTGAACGCTAGTGTTTTATTTACAACAAACTTCCTGAGGAATAAATATATGGTGAAGCAGTACTCAAAATACGCAGCTCCCGAAACAGATGTCTATTAACATGATAGTGGCATCAGGTTTCTGGACAATAAAAACTTTCTTTCTTGAAGGCGAGTTATACCAGAACATTATTTCATACGGCGTTATTGAATGTGTTAAGTTCTTAAATGCTAGGGAGACGTGAATTCACTCACAGATCCTGTCCAGTAATCGCTAAGCTCGTATTTTGCTTTCAACATGTCGCTCGCTGTGCTTCACAATGGCATCAGATGTTTGTCTGATTTGTAGGGGGTAATCACAAAACTGCGGGATGCAGCTAGGCAGTAATGAAGTCGTATTAGGCTAATACTTAAATAGCTTATCCGTAGTTCCATTACTATAGCCTGCATTAAACTGTACAGGGTGTCTCAGGAGGAATGGTCATCAACTATATTACAGGAACGATCATTCTAAGTAAAAACATGAGTTCTAAAATGTATACCTTAAGAACTATGAGCTTTGGTTTAGTAGAAGAGACGTGTTTCAGAGTGGAGACGATGAAAAAGCGCTCATAGCTCTTAAAGTATGCATTTTAGAGTCCATGTTTATTTCACTATTTTGCTTCGAATGATGGTTCTGTTATTCCCGTGGGTTTTGACATTCCCTTCTGGGACACCTTTAAGAGGTATGAACGTTTGTTCAGTAGAAGAGACGTGTTTCGCAGTAGCGAAGATAAAGAAATGCTCATAGCACTAAAGGTAAGCCTTTTAGAGCCCATGTTTATTAGAGTTTTTTTCTAGTTTTGGTTCATACTATCTTCACCCCAAATATGGAAAGCAAAGAGGGCATGCATTTTTGAGCCCATGTTTACTGGACATTTTTGCACCGAATGATCATTCTTGTCATTTCCCTGAGTATTGGCCGTTCCTCCTGGGACGCTCTGTACGTGTTCCTGATGGCAACAGCGTTGCTCATGCTAGTCTGTTACATGGATTGTAAATAGTAAGCAGCCCTATACTCTACCTGCATCAAATGCCTCTCTGATTTACAGCGTAGCCATCAGGAAAGTCGTCCTTAATTTAACGAGGGAATCACAAAACAGAGAGATTGTTCTAGGCGGTAATCAAGTCTTTTAGGTTAACACTTAAATCGTTTATTCTTAGTTCCATCGGTGAAGTCTGTATTAAGCTGTACAGGGTGTCCCAGGAATAACGGTCAGTATTCAGACATATAACAGGAACGATCATTTTATGCAAAGACGTCTAGTAAACGAGTGTTTTAAAATGAACTATGAGCTACGAGCAATGAGCACTCCATCTTCGACACAGTGAAGAAAATGTCTTCTACTGCAGGCTCTTTGCTTTCCATATTTTAGGAGGAGGTAGTATGGACCCAAATACGAAAAAATGTTCAGCAAACATGGACTAAAATTCATACCTTAAGAGCTATGAGCATTATTTGAGTAGAAGAGATGACTGCCACAGCAGCAGAGATGAAGAGGACTCATAGCTCTTAAAGTATGCATGTTATAGCCTACTCTTCTTACACATTTTTTCTTGTTGTGGTCCATACTACCTCCTCCCAAAATATAGAAAACAAAGAGCTTGCAGTAGAAGAGATTTGTTTCTCAATATTGAAGATGAAGAAATACTCACATCTCTGAAGGTACGCATATTCGAGCCCACGTTTACTAGACGTTTTTGCGTCGAATGTTGTTCCTGTCATTTATCTGAGTATTGTTTGTTCCTCCTGGGACACCCTTTACGTATTCCTGACAACAGTGTTGCACACGAGCAACCTCGTGGAACTCCCGACGTCATACAGTTGCTCGTTTACAGGAATTGTAAATAGTAGTAGCCCTAGAACTCTACCCTGAGGTACTCTCAAAGTTAATTTTAGGTCTGTCGATCGTGAATCCAGTCACAAATGCGGTCCGATAATCGGTAAATCATCTTTTGCTTTCAGCGTTATACGTGTCGCGTGTTAAGCTTCGGAACGACATCAGAAGCCTCCGATTTTCGGCGCAGCCGTTAAGGAGCGCGTTCCGTAATTTCCCGGCGGAGTCACAAAACAGCGAGATACTTTTGGACAGTAGCGAAGTCGTATTAGTGTATCAGTTAAATCGCGTACCCTCGGTTGCATGAAGGTAGGTGTGCTGCTGACGAGAGGGAGGGCGGGCAAGGCGGTGTTTTCCCACGGCTGCGGCAGTGCGGAGGCGGCGAGCCTCTTCCCGGGCGCCAGCGCGTGTTCCCGTTACAGGTCGCAGGACCGGGCTGCGCGCGCAGGCTAATCCTCCCACAAAAAATGCTCCGCACCAGCCACAGCTGCCGGGGACACGCTACGCGTTCTTGCCTCGAAAACAGAAAATTATCGACGACGCCAAGCTTACGTCATGCTGTTGATAAGATACGTGAGGTTTAACGATGTAAATGATAAAACACTGCACCTGTTACGCTGTTTCGTGGTCAGTACAAAGCGCTTCACAGCTGTATTCCCATTTTCAGGTGAAACTATTAGGATAGTCCATTAGTTCGTAGCATTTTTGTTTTGTATGTTAGTACTCCCTCTGCTACTGGTTTATTTATCGATTGTCATTTTTTACTTGTAGTTCGGTGTTGCTGTTTGAGTTAACTTATTGTCGCTTGGAGATAGTGGGTGGAGCTGTGAACTCTAGAAAATGGGGTACCGAATGGAGAAATCGGAACGTTTCCGACATATTCTCCTGTTCGAGTTCAACAGAGAGGTGACAGTAGCGGAGGTAGCCAGAAACATTCGCGCCGTGTCTAGGAATAATGTCACCGGACAGAGCGAGGGAAGAAAATAGTTTTCTCGTTTTAAGGAGAATCCTTTTGACGACAGTGACTCTCCACGTTCAGGAAGATCTTCGGGATTTGGTGAAGATCGTTTAAACGCATTCATCCACAACGATCCACGTCAGTGTACTCGATGTGATGACACGTAATCATTCCACCGTAGTGCGACATTTGCATGCTGTGGGGAAGGCTCAAAATCGGGGATGTACGGGTAGCGCATGCTCTAAGCAAAAATCACAAAAATCTGCGCGTGCCCATACGTGCATTTCTACTTGCTCGTCATCGATTGACTCGTGAACAACACCGTTCCTGCATCGTTACTGGTGACGAGAAATGGCGTCTTTATGTTAATATAATGAAAAAGAAGGAATGGCTGAGACCAAACAAGGCAGCAGCTCGTCTTACAAAGACCTGCCCGCTTCCACAAAAGATTATATTATGCATCTAGCGGAACAGTGACGATATTGTGTACTGTGAATTGCTTCCCCGAAGTGTAGCCATCACTGCTGATATTTATTGTCAATCACTGGGACATCTTGCAGACGATAACGCCCGTCTGCATTCTGATTGACAAGAGTTGGTTTGGCAAGTCATTCTGCATTCACCTTTTTCACCTGATCTTGCACAATCATATTTTCCACGTTTTCCGCTCTCTGTCGTACAGTCTTCAAAGAACTACCTTTCAGGATGAAAATGGGCTCCGAACATGTGTCCACGAGTTCTTCGCCTCATCTACATCTACATCAACATCGTACTCCGGAAGCCACCTAATGGTGTGTGGCGAGGGTACTTTCGGTACCACTATGTGATCCCTCCAACCCTGCTCCACTCGCGAATAGTGTGTGGGAAGAATGATTGTCGGTAAGCCTCTGTATTGGCTCTAATTTTTCGAATTTTCTCCTCGTGGTCAACACGCGAGATGTATGTGGGGATAAGTAATATGTTGTCTGACTCCTGCTGAAAAGTGCTGTCCCGAAATTTCAATAATAAAAAACTACGTCATTTATACAGACGCGGAATCGGAAAGTTACCCCAGCGTTGGCAGGCTGTTGTAAATAGTAAAGGAGAATACGTTATTGATGAACAAAGTCTCTGTTATGTGTATCTGCTGTTTATTAAACTTACGGAAAACCGCTATGAACATATGCACCAAATCAGTACTTACAGTGGTATTGTATGTGAATAGTTGCACTTTGAAATGGGAATAAGTTTCTCTAACGCTTAGTGCTCGAGTACACGACATTATTACAATCCTAGGAAGAGTCGGCCATGACAAAATTATTCCACCTGGCGACCGAGATACAGGGTGTAACGGGTATGAGCGCAGGTGGTACCTTAAGATGTACACACATCACCGAGTTCCTTGAACTGTCTTCCCAGAAACACGTCACAAACTTTACGAAACTGATGGTGAGACTATATAAAGGGCCGCATAAGCTACGGAACATTTTTGTTCTACCTATTTACTCTCCTCTCTGTCACATAAAAATACATAAAAATAATCGGTATTTATAGCAAAACTGAAACTGTCAATGTTTAATTCAGATTGTATTCGAACATTATTTCTTTGTAACTGAAAACAGGGATGTTGCAGTAAAAATATAAAAAGATATAGATTTATCCTATAGCTATAAAACGCAATTTCCCCAATAAATAAATATAAAAGGTAAAATTAAAGAAAATCGCAAAACCAAAACATATCAAAGATTGCTTCAATACTTCATCGAGCTTACATCAAACATGTTTCTGTTATTCATAAACAACTTTATCACTAACAACAGGAAACTCTTGCGTTTGATCACGACGAAGGACGTTAAACTGAGTACAAATTACAACAATAATTATATAGAATTTTTACGCTTATGCATATAAAATGTTCTTCCGTCAAAAGCAATGTATTTGGTTACATAAAAGCGGAGAAACTACGCGATCAACTAGTTTTTATAACTTACAACGTGCAATATACATTTTGTAATGATATAAAATACACAATGGACGAACGCTGAAGGATGAGCGATTCTAATTACGTGTAAAACAAACAAAGAACAGAGAGGAGTCATCTGCTCCCTGTCCTCCACTCACACACTCATTCGTGTTTCTTTTCCTACAAATGCTACCGATACAATCGGTTGTGCTACGACTTACTAAGTCATTTATGTACTGTATTAAAACTAGCGAAAAGTAGTTATGGTAGAGCGTAACTCAACTCTTTCCACATGTACTTGGGGGTACTGACCAACCTACAAACATACTGCTCCTAACAGTAGTCTGAAAATGTCATAAATATTGATGTAATGCTGTTCAGTACACCGTCCTTTGTCGCCACTACAAATATCTCACTTGTACCCCTTGCACCTTGTATATGAGGCAGGCTAAACACCCTCAGTCTTCAAGAAGTATGTAATAATTACAATTCCAAAGTAAACAGGTGCTGAGAGTTGTGAATCTTACCGAACTGTCAGTTTAATAGTTCATGGTTTCAACACACTTATAGGACTTATTTTCAGAAGAATGGAGAAACTGGTAGAAGCTATCCTCGGGGAAGATCAGTTTAGATTCTATGACGTATCATAGAAGATACGTTGAAGAAAGGAAAACCTGTGTTTATGGCACTTACAGACGTGAGAAAAATATCTTTTGACAGTTTGACCAGAAGGCAGCAGCGATCAAATACAGGGAGCAATAGGTTATATATAGCTTGCACAGACGCAAGACTGCAGTTATAAAAGCCAAAGGACGTGAAAGGGAAGAAGTAGTTGATTAGGGAGGGAGACAGGGTTGTAGCCTGCCTATTATGTTATTCAATTTGTACATTAAGTAAGCAGTAAAGGAAAGCAAGGAGAAATTTGAAAAAGGTATTAATGTTTAGAGAGTAGAAATAACAACTTCGTGGTTTGCCGACGCAATTGTAATACTGTCAGATACAGCAAACGACATGGAAGAGTAGTTGAAGTAATGGAAAGTGTCTTGAAAGGAGGATATAAGATGTACATCAACAGAAGCAAAACGAGAGTAATGGAATGTAGTAGTATTAAATCAGGCAATGCTGACGAAATTAGATTAGGAAATAATACACTAAAAGTAGCATATGAGTTTTGTCCTTTGGCCAGGAAAATTGCTGATGAAGGCCGAAAATGGTTCAAATGGCTCTGAGCACTATGGGACTCAACTGCTGAGGTCATTAGTCCCCTAGAACTTAGAACTAGCTAAATCTAACTAACCTAAGGACGTCACAAACATCCATGCCCGAGGCAGGATTCGAACCTGTGACCGTAGCGGTCTTGCGGTTCCAGACTGCAGCGCCTTTAACCCCACGGCCACTTCGGCCGGCATGATGGCCGAAGTAGACTGGCAATGGCAAGAAATGAATTTCTGAAGAAGAGATCTTTGTTTAACATCGAATACAAATTTAAATGTTAGGATGTCACTTCTGAAGGTATTTGTCTGAAGTGTAGCCTTGTATGGAAGTGAAACATGGACAGGAAGAGAATAGAGGCTTTTGAAATGTAGTGGTATAGAAGAATGCCGATGAAGATTAGATGGGTAGAATACGCAACTGAATAGGAGATACCGAATCGAATATTGTAAAAAAGAAAGTTATGGCAGAACTTGATTAAAAGAAGGAATCAGTTGATAGGATACATTCCGAGACGTCAAAGATGTGTCAGTTTGATATTGGAAGGAAGTGTGGGAGGTAAAAATTGTAGATATGAATACAGTAAGCAGGCTTAAATGGATGCAGTAGTTATTTGGAGCTGAAGACACTTGCACAGGATAGAGTAGCAAGGGAAGCTGCATCAAACCAGTCTTCGGACTGAAGATCACAACAGCGAACTTTAATGGGTGGTGTCGTCCAAAGAACGCGATCCCAAGGCGAAGTTTACACTTCTCGGCGAAGGCGCAAGTAAGCTTAGCCGCTGCCAGACACAGCGACGAATGAGCGAAGTCGGCATAGGCACGCCCTCATGAGTTCCATCTGTCACCGCTGCAGCGTGCGTACTTGGTCCTATGTAAAATCGCTAAGCGAGTCTAAGGCTTCCATTTAGTCACTTGTTGACGAGTGTGATACGGCAGTTGAAGACAGCAAAACGAAAGCCGAAGTTTTAAATTTCACGTTCAAGAAATCGTTCATACAGGAGGATCGTACAAAACGTACCGTCGTTTGACCATCGAACAGACTCCCGTATGGACGACATAGTAATAGCATCCCTGGCGTGGAGAAACAACTGAAAGATCTGAAAGTAAATAAATGACCAGGTGCGGATGGAATCCCAATTCAGTTTTAGAAAGAGTAATCTATGGCACTGGCCCCTTACTAGCTTTTATAGTGAACCTTTCGTCCAGCACAAAGTCCCAAGCGACTGGAAAAAGACGCAGGTGACTCCAGTATACAAGAAGGGTAAAAGAATGGACCCGCAAATTTACAGACCAATATTCCTAACTTCGGTTTGCTCCAGAGCCCTTGAACACGTTCTCAGTTCAAATATAATAAACTTTCTTGAGGCTAAGAAGCTTATCTCCACGAAACAGCACGGTTTTAGAGAGCATCACTCTTGCGAACTCAGTTTACCCTTTTCTCGCATGATACACTGTGAACTATGGATGAAGTACAACAGACAGATTCCATATTTGTAGACTTCCGGAAAACATTTGACACGGTGCCCCATTGCAGGCCGTTAATGAAGGCTTCCATTTAGTCACTTGTTGACGAGTGTGATACGGCAGTTGAAGACAGCAAAACGAAAGCCGAAGTTTTAAATTTCACGTTCAAGAAATCGTTCATACAGGAGGATCGTACAAAACGTACCGTCGTTTGACCATCGAACAGACTCCCGTATGGACGACATAGTAATAGCATCCCTGGCGTGGAGAAACAACTGAAAGATCTGAAAGTAAATAAATGACCAGGTGCGGATGGAATCCCAATTCAGTTTTAGAAAGAGTAATCTATGGCACTGGCCCCTTACTAGCTTTTATAGTGAACCTTTCGTCCAGCACAAAGTCCCAAGCGACTGGAAAAAGACGCAGGTGACTCCAGTATACAAGAAGGGTAAAAGAATGGACCCGCAAATTTACAGACCAATATTCCTAACTTCGGTTTGCTTCAGAGCCCTTGAACACGTTCTCAGTTCAAATATAATAAACTTTCTTGAGGCTAAGAAGCTTATCTCCACGAAACAGCACGGTTTTAGAGAGCATCACTCTTGCGAACTCAGTTTACCCTTTTCTCGCATGATATACTGTGAACTATGGATGAAGTACAACAGACAGATTCCATATTTGTAGACTTCCGGAAAACATTTGACACGGTGCCCCATTGCAGGCCGTTAATGAAGGTACGAGCATATGGAATACGTTCACCGATGTGTGAATGGCTCGCGTGCGGCCTAAGGCGCTGCAGTCATAGACTGTGCGGCTGGTCTCGGCAGAGGTTCGAGTCCTCCCTCGGGCATCGGTGTGTGTGTTTGTCTTTAGGATAATTTAGGTTAAGTAGTGTGTAAGCTTAGGGACTGATGACCTTAGCAGTTAAGTCCCATGAGATTTCACACACATTTTGAAATTTTGTGAATGGCTCGAAGACTTCATAAATAGTAGAACCCAGTGTGCTATACTCGACGGCGAGTGTCCATCAGAGACAAAGGTATCGTCAGGAGAGCTCCAGGGAAGTGTGATAGGACGGCTGTTGTTCTCTGTAAATATAAATGATTTGGCGGACAAGGTGGGTGGAAATCTGCGGTTGTGGTGTATGGTAAAGTATCGAAGTTGAGTGACTATAGAAAGATACAAGATGGCTTAGATAAAATTTCCAGTTGGTGTGATGAATGACAGCTAACTCTAAATGTGAAAAAATGTAATTTAATGCGGATCAATATGAAGAACAAACCCGTAATGTCCTTATACAGTATTACATCTGCTCAACAAAGTCAAGTCGTTTAAATATCTGGGCGTAACGTTGCAAAGCGATATGAAAAGGAACGAGCATGTGTGAACTTTGGTAGGGAAGACGAATGGTCAGCCTTTGTTTATTGGGAGGATTTTAGAAAAGAGTGGTTCATCTATAAAGGAGACCACATGTAGGATATTGGAGGGTCCTATTCTTGAGTACTGCATGAGTGTTGGAGATCTGTACCAGGTTATATTGAAGGAAGTCCTCGAAGCAATTCAGAGGCGGGCTGCTAGATCTGTTACCAGTAGGTTCGAACAACACGTAAGTGCTAGGGAGATTGAGAGGTGCCAAGCCTTTAGGATACACACAGTGACTTACCCCCTCTCACATTTGTATCTTACTCTGAGTAATTCGATTTGGGGAAGTATAGCTGAGTATGGTCATTACAAGGGTAGTATTGAGAACTCAGAAGATATGAATATTTTCCTCTCTAATTGCATGCGGTGATAAGTTGCTATTCCTTCACATGCGGACTTACCACGCAGCACCGTCACCCGGGTGGTCCGGTGACAGGCGGGTTCTGCTGATCTTGAAAGGGTTATGCCGACAGGTGTGAGGGAGCCTAGTGGATGCTGTCCAGACGCCGACATTGCCATAAGAGCGGGGGCGACACGCCCACAGGGGCCTGAAGGAGCGGCTGGGGTTAGAGATTCCGTTACTTCGCAGAAACTTAGTGAAAGCGCTTCCTGATGGGCTACGAGTGAGGCGTGGGAATGACTTGTGTTCCCAGGCAGTCTTGGCGGGCAAATTCCCGTGTTTTCTGCAAATTCATGACTGTGATTGGCTTGATCAGGGGATACCTCCGTGACGTAGCAAAATCGGCGCAGAAATTGGCTCCAAGTATCTCCATTGGTGGAACAGTAGTGCTTCAGCAATAGAGTGGAAGTTTTCATCGGTTTTCGAGTTGCTGATTGGCACGTTTAACCATGGCCACTGTCGTGGGGGCAGTAATGTTCTGTGTTTGGATTGTACGGGTGCTCTTGAGAGAGTCGAGTCTCGCCTTTCGGTCGGAGAAGGTTACAAGACTGAGCTCTCGCTGCTCTGGACAGTCTGCCTTCCGTTGGCTGTCTAATGAACTTTCATTTAATTGTAACTGTTTGACAAAGTTGCTGAAGTTTCGACTTCAATGTAACTTTCCGAGTACAGTTGGCAATAGAGCGTTCTGGGCACAAGCGGCCTATGATGTCCATCATCACATTGACTGGACGTTGAATCAATCAGCCATCGCCTCCGGTATGTTAGAGCGTGTCTTTGCAGTTAAGAAGACAGCTTGGTAATGTATGTCCGCAGCACCGGCAGATTAGGGAATTTTGCTATGCGATAATCAGAGCTCAGCAGAGCGCGCCTGTTCCCGTCTTTTCTAACGTGGTTCTGTCTTGGGTGTTCATTGTCTGAGTCCTCACTACTGTATCAGCAATTAATGTTGGGTTGGCTGGGTGTTTCTCTTAAGATTTGAGTTGCAAGGAATTGGCTCCCAATACTACTTGGTCATAAATGTCACAAGCTAGTTTATGGACAACTTCACCTTCACAGCATTTATTTGAGTATCCAATTTGATGTATTGTACATGTTTCATGTGTTTTGTTTATTATTTTGAGTTTAGTCATAAATCAAATTGTTGTTTTGGACAGAACTTTTATTCTGTAGATCGGTAGCGCAACCCTTTCATTTCTTACAGCGTTAATGAAACTTTCCTTCATCAAATTAATTTCTATCAAATTAAATTTTTGCAGGTGACAAACTCTTTTCTACTCCACTTGCAGGGTCGATTACAGTCAGTTCGCGTTTCTTCTTAATCCATGTGCAATAGCAAAAGTCGGAGTTAGAAAAGGGGGGGGGGGCTTAGAGCATCGTTTCCATATAAAGATTCTAGAACAATTTAGCGTTAGATACACTGCTAGCACCGACACCTCACAAGATGCTTCGGAAAGTCAGATGGGAATCCCTAGAGGGAAGGCGACGTTCTTTTCGAGAAACACTGTTCAGAAAATTTCGATAACCGGCACTTGAAGCTGACTGCCAAACGAGTCTACTACCGCCAACATACAATGCTCGTGAGGACCGCGAAGGTAAGATACGAGAAATTAGGGCTCATACGAAGGCATATAGATATGATTAGTAGTGGTTCAGGATACCCTTCGCCACGCGGCGTACGGTGAATTGCGGAGTATCGATGTACCGAAGATGTACCCAAATCAAAAAAGTTTTGCATCAGCCTGGTTCCCAGAACGCCTGAAGATTGACGTTGACTGCGGATATTGTATCAAAGACACAGTCGCTTTGACTGTGCTGAGATGTCACTAAACCCATCCAAAGATGTAAACAACCATGCATGAGCAGAGCCTATTAGACGGAGGGGTCCGACAGCCGATCATTTCCAGTCATTCCACCAGGAAGAAGGTATACGGCTCGTGTTGTCTGTAGTTCAACCATGCCTAGACGTTCAATACCGCGGTTCGATCGCGTCCGCATTGTTACTTTGTACCAGGAAGGGCTCTCAACAGGGAAGTGTACAGGCGTCTCGGAGTGAACCAAAGCGATGTTGTTCGGACATGGAGGAGATACAGAGAGACAGGAACTGTCGATGACGTGCCTCACTCTGGCCGCTCAAGGGCTACTACTGCAATGGATGACCGCTAACTACGGATTGTGGCTCGGAGGAACCCTGACAGCAACGCCACCCTGTTGAATAATGCTTTTCGTCCAGCCACAGGACGTCGTGTTACGACTCAAACTTTGCGCAGGAGGCTGCATGATCGCGCCTTCATTACCGACGTTCATAGCGAGGCCCCTCTTTGCAACCACGAAACAATGGAGCGCGGTACAACATGCCAAATGGACCGCTCAGGGTTGGCATCAGGTTCTCTTCACCGATGAGGGTCGCATATGCCTTCAACCAGAAAATCGTCGGAGATGTGTTTGGAGGCAGCCCTGTCAGGCTGAACGCCTTAGACACACTGTCCAGCGAGTGAAGCAAGGTGGAGGTTCCCCGCTGTTTTGGGGTGGCATTATGTGGGGCTGACTGGTGGTCATGGAAGGCGCCGTAACGACTGTACAATACGTGAATACCATCCTCCGACCGATAGTGCAACCATATCGGCAGCATATTGGTGAGGGATTCGTCTTCATGGACGACAATTCCCGCTCCCATCGTGCACATCTTGTGAATGACTTCCTTCAGGATAACGACATCGCGCTCGACTAGAGAGGCAAGCGTGTTCTCCAGACATGAACCCTATCGAACATGCCTGGGATAGATTGAAAAGGGCTGTCCATGGAGGACGTGGCCCACCAACCACTCTGAGGTATCCACGCCGAATCGCCGTTGTGCAGTGTTACAATCTGGACCAAGAGCGCCTTGATGAACTTGTGGATAGCATGCCACGACGAATACAGGTATACATCAATGCAAGAAAACGTGCTACTGGGTATTAGAGGTACCGGTGTCTACAGCAATCTGGACCACCACCTCTGAAGGTCTCGGAAATGACGTTTATGTCGATCTCTATTGCAATTTTCTGTACAGATTCCGGAGCTCTCGGAACCGAGGTGATGCAAAACTGTTTTTGATGTGTGTATTCGTACGTCAGAGCGGAGTGCAGCTGAGCTTAGTCTGCAGTCATCGCCGGAGACGCCAGCTTCTTCTGACTACAGCCAGGAGTTGGAGAGTCCTGTTAGACAGAACCTTGTAGTAAAGTGCTTTGGGAGTGCTTTGGGAGAACAGATTATTATTTTTTACTGTATCAAGTGGTAAGTTAGTGTTCAACGATAGTAACAAACAGACATGACATGACACCAACAGCATCTCCTCAACGACCTCCGCAACAGGCGCCATTTTGATGCACCCGTGCTGACTGCGACAAAGGCTGGAATTTGCACGCCAGTACCGCACCTGGACGTCCACTGAGTAGTTGAATCAGCTTTCATGCTCCATCGGACACATGTCGTGTACAACGTGAAACGTACGAAAGCAAACGCCCTGCAACAATCGTCTGAAGGATCCAGGCCAGAGGATGGAGCATTTTACTCTCGGGAATGTCTTCGTGTCATTCTGTGGGCGTTCTCGTCATTCCGGAAGGCACACTGGATCAACACAAGTACGCGTATATCCTCGGGGACAATGTCCGCCTCTACATGCAGTTTGTTTTTCCTCGGCACGTCGGCATCTACCGGCAGGAGAGTGCAGCATGTCGCACGGCTCGCAGTGTGCGTGCGTTGTTCCAGGGCTAGTTTACTTTGCTTCCCTGGCCATCGAACTTCCCAGATTAATACCCTGTCGAAAATCTATGGGGCCACCTCTATCGGGCTGTTCGGGCCATTGATCTGCAAAAGAGAGACCTAGCGCTGCTGGCCACGACACTGGCGTCGTTTTCCGTCGGCACCTTCCGTATCTTCACTCACTCTCTTCTTGCAAGTGCGCGCGGCAAAAGGTGGCGATTCAGTGATCACATTAATAGTACGTATTAGGAAAAGTAATGGATCTACAACACTCCACTGGAATACACTCGAAGTCACTTTTTATCTCTGAAGACGTGTCTCTATTTAGAATGAGAAGCTATATTCTATTTACTAGAAATTCTTCAGACCAGTCACACAGTTGGTTTCATGTTCCGTGAGCCCGTATTTTCTTCATCTGGCGGCAGGACGGACCTACACTGAAGAGCCAAGGAAACTGGTACACCTGCCCAATATCGTATAGGTCCCCTGCGAGCACGCAGAGGTGCGCAACATCACGTGGCATGGACTCGACTAATGTCTGAAGTAGTGCTGGAGGGAATTGACACCTTGAATCCTGTAGGGCTGCCCATAAATCCGTTAGAGTACGAGGGACTGGACATCTCTTCTGAAAAGCACGTTGTAAGGCATCTCACATATGCTCAATAATGTTCACGTCTGGGGCGTTTGGTGACAAGCGGAAGTGTTTGAACTCAGAAGAGTGTTACTGGAGCCACTCTACAGCAGTTCTGGACGTGTGGGGTGTCGCATTTTCGTGCTGGAATTGCCCAACTCCGTCGGAATGCACAATGGACATGAATGGTTGCAGGTAATCAGACGGGATGCTTACGTACGTGTCACCCGTGAGAATCGTATCTAGACTATCAGGGGTTCCATATCACTCCAGCTGCCCACGCGCCACACCATTACAGAGCGTCCACCAGCTTGAACAGTCCCTGCTGACATGCAGAGTCCACGGATTCATGAGGTTGTCTCCATACCCGTACACGTCCATTCGCTCGATACAATTTGAAACGAGACTTGTCCGACCAGGCAACATGTTTCCACCCATCAACAGTCACATGACGGTGTTAACGGGCCCAAGGGAGGCGTAAAGTTTTGTGTCGTGCAGTCATCAAGGGTACACGAGTGGGCCTTCGGTTCCGAAAGCCCATATTGATGGTATTTCGCTGATTGGTTCGCACGCTCACACTCGTTGAAGGCCCAGCATTGAAATCTGCATCAATTTGCGGAAGGGCTGCACTTCTGTCACGCTGAATAATTCTCTTCAGTCGTCGTTGGTCCCGCTCTTGTAGGATCTTTTTCCGGCCCCATCGATGTCGGAGGTTTGATGTTTTGCCGGATTCCTGACATTCACAGTACACTTGCGAAATGTTCGTACGGGAAAATTCCCACTTCATCGCTACCTCGGAGATGCTGTGTCCCGTCGCTCGTGCGCCGACTGTAACACCACGTTCAAACTCACCTAAATCGTGATAACCTGCCGTTGTAGCACCAGTAACCAATCTAACAACTGCGCCAGACACTTGTTGCCTTATATAGGCGTTGCAGACCGCAGTGTCATATTCTGCCTATTTACATGTCCCTGTATTTGAATTCGCATGCCTATACCAGTTTCTTTTGTGCTTCAGTGTATATCGAATGCCTTACGGTAGCTAAGAAACACGGCATCTATCTGGGCGTCGATATCTACCGCCTTCTGGATCTCGTGGACAAACAGAGCGAGCTGGGTCTACATGATCATTGTTTTCGAAACCCATGTTGATTCCTTCAGAGGAGATTTTCGGTCTCCGGAAATGTCATAATCATCTTCTTACGTAGCTCTACTGCCCTTGCTGAACCTTGGCTTCTTCAGCTATTTTCCTCCATGCTTCTCGGATTTTCGCAACTCTTTTCCAGCCACGGGCTCCCATGCTGTTGAGATCTTTAGTCACATCATCAATCCACCTTTTTCTCTGTCTTCCATTCCGTCTAGCAGCATGAATCACACCTTTCAGCGTTTTCATTTGTATTCTACCCTCCGCCATTATCTCCACGTCTCCTACCATCGTATTCGTTGTGATTTAACAAATTTTAGTATATCTCTTCTTGCATTAATGGTTGTAGCTCGGTGTTACAGCGTATCCTCCAGCCTTATTCCTCCAATATTGGGCCATAAACTTTACGTAGTACTTTTCGCTCAAAGAGCGTTTTGTCATCTTCTGTCAGCGTCAATATCTCTGACCCATATGTGACAACTGGCTGGTCTGGTGAGTTATAGCCGGCCGGTGTGGCCGTGCGGTTGTAGGCGCTTCAGTCTGGAACCGCGTGACCGCTACGGTCGCAGGTTCGAATCCTGCCTCGGGCATGGATGTGTGTGATGTCGTAGGTTAGTTAGGTTCTAGTAGTTCTAAGTTCTAGGGGACTGATGACCATAGATGTTAAGTCCCATAGTGCTCAGAGCCATTTGAACCATTTTTTTGGTGAGTTATACATAAGGAGTTTTATTTTTCTTATAACACGGCTGCTTCTGGTGAATTGTGAATTTGCAAGGTAACCTCTGTTCCATGCTTGTACTATTTCCCTTACAGCCTTTCCAATGCTGTTTTCGTTTGATATTAAGGCTCCCAAATAAGTAAAAGAGGGCACCCCTTTGAAACACCGAGCGAGAAGATGGAGTGGTTCGCACACTGTCTCGCATTCGGCCATCCACATCTAGGTTTTCCGTGATTTCTCTAAATCTCTCTAGGCAAATGCCTGGATGGTTCCTTTGAAAGGGCACGGCCGATTTACTTCCCCTTCCTTGAAACAATCCGAGCGTTTCCACCGTCTCTAACGACCTCTATGGCGACGATAAGTTAAACTCTATTCTTCCTTCTTTCCCTCCTTTGAAACATTTCCCATTTAGACCTTTAGGGGCTCTTCTGGCCCCAGAGTGTCACATAACCATATGTTTTATTTTATTTTCATTTACTATAAGGCCGATTTTTAATGTTTCTGTTTCCATTGCCGGGTATGTTTCTTTAACTGTGTCCATTTTTTCCTACTGTGGCAATGTCATCAGCATAATTTTCATGCATATGGCGTCTCTTTTATTGATCTTATCTGCGTAGGGGTGTATTGAATAAGACAGTGGAGAGACTGTCACCCTACTTCACTGGTTTATTGAAGACAAAGCTTTAACTTGTACTGTTAAATATTTTTACTTTAGCTCTTGTCACTGTCATTGTTATTTTGATTAGATTTAGTAGTTTGGCACATACACCAATTTCTCTCGGCACTTAGTATAATTCTTGCCGATTTATGATGTGAAGGGCTTGTTTGAGGTCAATGAATAGGAACTGCAGATCTATATTATGTTCATAGAACTTTTCCGTCGTTTGCCTCATCACAAGTATTTGATCAGTTGTTCCTCTGTCTTGTCTGAAGCCACACTGACATCCCCAAGTATGCCTTCTGCGCACTTTTGTATCCTTTCATTCAGTATACTCGTGAAGATCTTATAAGTCGTGCTTAGCAGTTTTATACCTCTGTAGTGTTCACATGCTATTCTGTCTCCTTTCTTATAAACAAGGATTATTATTCCTATTTTCCAGTTATCCAGCATGGTTTCGGTTCCTCATTTGTCTGAAATTAGTGCGTGCAGCTCCTTTATTACAGCACCTCCACCACTGTTTATTAATTCAGAAATTATGCCGCACCGGGGGCTTGATGGTTTTTATCCTGTGTGCAGCCAGAGGTACCTCTCCCACTGTCGGCTGTCTGGCATTACTGCCTACTTCCAGTTCCCCTGTTTCTTCCTGTGAGCCTGTCTATTCTTCTTCTAGGATGTTACTTAGTGTATCTGTGAAGTACTTTGCCCATATTCCCAATATCTGTCACCTCGATTATCATTTCTCCATATTTACTAGAGCATGCCTTTATTTTTGGCTCGAATCTACCCCTTATTTTCTCTGGAGCTTGATAGAACTTTCTTATTTCACTGTGTTCCTTTAGGTTTTCAAATTCTTGTAATTTCTTCTCAATCCAATCTCTGTTCTTACTCTTGCACAGTCTGTTAGCTCTTCTCTTTAACTCCTTAATTGTTCAAGTTAAAGTTAAAGCGATTACAGCCCTCGGTCACAAAATTTAAGTCTTTTGGCCAGGTTTCAACACTTCTATGAGTGCCTTCATCAGAAATTACATATTCAAATTGGCATGTCACGTATAAGATAAATATCAAGCGAGAAAGGCTTTAGTCAAAAAATTTCGAAAAGAATAAACGGAAGGCGAGCCACTGTGGGCTGCTCGTACCTATAAAGCCACAGGTAGCAGCAGACTGAGGCGCCCGCGTTAGCAACTCAGTCTGTGGCTTTGTAGGTACGAGCAGCCCACAGTGGCTCGCCTTCCGTTTATTCTTTTCGAAATTTTTTGACTAAAGCCTTTCTCGCTTGATATTTATCTTATACGTGACATGCAAATTTGAATATATAATTTCTGATGAAGGAACTCATAGAAGTGTTGAAACCTGGTCAAAAGACTTAAATTTTGTGACCGAGGACTGTAATTGCTTTAACTTTAATTTGTAAACGGTCACTGAACTACGCAGCCATGTTTAAATCCTTAATTGTTCCATGTTACTTCTGGTTTCTCTTTGTAACAATCTCGTTCTTGCCAGATTCTCTTCCTCTACTGCTAATGTGAAGTCTTCATGAAACCATTCCTGGAGTATTCTATACTGAAGTGCCAAAGAAACTGGTATAGGCATGCGTATTCAAATACAGAGGTATATAAACCGACAGATAACGACCCTGCGGTCGGCAAAGCCTACGAAAAACAACAAGTGTCTAGCACAGTTATTAGATCGGTTACAGCTGCTACAACGGCAGGTTATCAAGATTTAAGTGAGTTTGGACATGGTGTTACTGTTGGTGCACGAGTGATGGGACACAGCATCTCCGAGGTAGCAATGAAATGGGGATTTTTAAGTGCGGCCATTTCACGCGCGTACCGCGAATATCAGGAATCCGGTAAAACATCAAATCTCCGACATCGCTGCGACCGGAAAAAAGATTCTGCAAGAACGGGACCTACGACGACTGAAGAGAATCATTCAACGTGACAGAAGTGCAGCCCTTCCGCAAATTGTTGCAGATTTCAGTGCTGGGCCTTCAACAAGTGTCAGCGTGTAAACCAATCAGTGAAACATCATCGATATGGGCTTTCGGAGCCGAAGGCCTACTCGTGTACCTTCATGACTGCACGACACAAAGCCTTACGCCTCAGCTGGGCCCGTCAACACCGACATTGGACTGTTGATGACTGGAAACATGTTGCCTGGTCGGACGAGTATCGTTTCAAATTGTATCGAGCGGATGGACATGTACGGGTATAGAGACAACCTCATGAATCCATGGGCCCTGCGTGTCAGCAGGGGGCTGTTCAAGCTGGTGGCAGTTCTGTAGTGGTGTGGCGCGTGGCCAGTTGGAGTGATATGGGACCCCGAATACGTCTTGATACGGCTCTCACAGGTGACACTTGCGTAAGCATTCTGTCTGATAACCTGCACTCATTCATGTCTATTGTGCATTCCGACGAACTTGCGAAATTCTAGTAGACAATGAGACACTCAACACGTCCAGAATTGCTACACAGTGGCTCCAGGAACGCTCTTCTGAGTTTATACACTTTCGCTGGCCATCAAACTCCCTAGACAAACATTATTGAGCATATCTGGGATGCTTTGTAGCGTTCAGAAGAGATCTCCACTCCCTCGCACTTTTACGGATTTATGGACGGTCCTGCAGGATTCGTGGCGTGAATTCCCTCCGGCACTACTTGAGACATTAGTCGAGTCCGTGCCACGTCGTGTTGCGGTATTTCTGAGTGCTCGCGGGGGCCCTTCACGATATTAGGCAAGGGTACCAGTTTCTATGGCCCTTCAATGTATCTGGCTGCAGTTAGTCTACAAAAACGTATGCTATGTCTACACGAACGTCACAGTGTTTCTGTATTGTATCAACGCAAAACGGATTACATTATTAAAAAAACTTTGATTGGTATAACGTCTATAGCATTCCTGAAAACATAGCGGAAATAAACGACAACACGTATTGACCAACTTCGTAAAAAATTCCAACGTAAAAAATGTCTACGTGTCATAGTCAATTCATGTGCAGGATTTCTCAATACTCTTCGACGCGGAAAACGTTTTAGGTAAAAACGATACTACTACACTTCAGGTACAACTTATAAGTTAGTGTAACAAACGGTGACACGATATTTCTATTGCCGTCTCTGAGAAGCGGAGAATCTGTATTTGTGACCCTTTTGTGGTTTCACGGCAATTAGTTATGAAGTACCATTCGGCTCGCTTACGTGAGTGACGAAATTGAAGGAAACTGCGTTGATGTGGCCAACGGCTTATCGAAACCGGATCTCCTTGCTCGCCAGACGATACCTTAAACGGTTCGCCTGCGTGCTTAATTTATTCGACACTGATGAAGAAAAGTGGTGACATCATTATTTCACTGACAGGTTTCTGTGTGTTTCCGATCACGCAAATCATCGCATGATCTGTCACATGGAAACGTCTAGATCCCGTGAGAGCAAGTTTCTTTCCACCTTTCTCGGCTATTCTTACAACGATGTTAGCTCCAGTGTCGACAGGTGTTATTAACTTTAACTTCATCCATTAGTGATCTACTGCAAAAAGTTACACATTATCCGACAACCGGTAACTGGTGACGTTTCGGTTGCCTGTTAATGCTTAACACTCCAATGCTGGCGCCCCTAAACTCACACGTATGCTGGCGCTGGATCTGCGAGATCCATTCACTCAAATTAACAATACTTTAAAAATATCACGTATGGGTGAGCTCCAGGATCGTGTAAGGTACTATATTTATTTTTAATAATTTCATTCTAGAATTATTTCATAAACATACAACATAGAAATAAGGAACAACGCTTGGAAAAATATAACGTTCAGGAAATGTTTTACATGGTATGTACGACGTACAAAGTCCTGAAAAGTAACTTACAACCAAGAATATAACAAATAAGAGACGTTTTCATGTTTCTTCTGGAGGAGCACCCAATTCAAATCCTTCACGGCAAACAAAATCACAGTGTTGAAGACATAGATATTGTGCGCACGATTTACACAAATATTTTGTCAGTCGTCTTATTCTACAGGTAGTTGTGAGGTAAGGTTTACAGCACTTCCTTCTTCCTTGATTAGTGTCGGCATTGTCGGCTCTCTCACCAACAAGACCTAAAGGTCGGCATTATCCAGCAAAATTTCAATAATGCGCGTAGTTAGGGTCCGAAAGCAGGCTTCGTTTTACCAATTGATCTCCCAAGAGTTCCCATCCGAGCTGACGAAGAAACAGCCGTCGGCGGAGACTTCCGCTGTCATTTCCCATATAAATTATCTGGGAATTTATACCAGCATCATACAGTGTCGAATAAAATACGACCGTGGGCCATCGTCGTGTACCCCTCTGAACGTTGTAGGCAGAGCAAAATTTGTCAACCATATCAACTCCAATTTTGTGTGTATAATAATAAGTTATCATAATAGCTTTTCTTTTATCCCCTGTGTTTTCGTCAATATCAGCGTCATAATGCATGCTTGATATCAAAAAATGGCTCTGAGCACTATGGGACTTAACATCTATGGTCATCAGTCCCCTAGAACTTAAAACTACTTAAACCTAACTAACCTAAGGAAATCACACAACACCCAGTCATCACGAGATGCTTGATATCAATAAAACATTTTTTTTGCTATTTTTATTGTGTGAGAAGTAAGAAACGATCGTACCTTCTTTTCTGTAAACAAATTTGCTAGAATTTGCAGCCCTGGTTTTCACGTCCTTCATTTCTTTCGCGATCTGCCATTTTCTTTTTGGGGTTCCAACATATGACAGCCGGTGCTTCTCTGATAAATCACGGAGCATATTTACATCGCTGAACCAGTTGCCAGCACAGACATTGCGTCCTGAATTAGTGAGAGAGGCCACCAAACGTTCAACCACGTCACTGCTTTTAGTACTAAGCTGAAAAGGGCCATCTGGCTGTCTGTCAGCATAGATCTCCATGTTGCAGGTGTAAAACAGCTTGGAATCAACTTAAGCAAATATTTTTATTCCATATTTTGCCGGCTTCGACGGTATATATTGGATAAAAGAGCAAAGTACTCTGAAGGCCTCGAGTTTCTCGTCAATGGTGACGTTTTGGCCTACATCGTAACAAGATTGGCAGTTCTTCACAAACTTTTGAAATAAATGTCGAATTGGCTCCAGGTGGTTCACTACTCTGCGTTCACTACGTGATTGTCTATCATCAAATCGCAGAGCTTGTAACAGAAAACGAAACCTGTACTCACTCATGGTCAACCGAAATATCTCGGTTCCAAACCCGCTGGAATCCCACAAATCTTGAAGACTTTTCCTTCCCGCCTTGTGCATTCTAGCTATGTATAGAAGTCCAATGAAGGCTTTTATCTTGACTACGTCCGTTGGGTGAGCGTTTCGTTCTCGCTGGTAACTGCTTAGAATAATTTCAATGTATTGGTTCTTGTACTTTACAATCATTTCTAGCATTTCCTGGTCAAATAAGCAGTCCCATATTTCTGAAATTCCTTCAATATTTTTTTTTCTTTCCCGGTGACACCAGGAAGCCTTATGCGGAGAATGTTGTGTTTTTGGGTTTCTATGCTTTCTGAGGCATCAGTATCGATCTCTTCGTCTCCCAGATCGAGAACAGGAGCCCTCTGCGCAGCATGTTCACCCTTGTCATCGCTGTCATCAAACAAAATTTGTTGAAAATCTGTAACTCCTGGACTGTGTGTATCCCGAATTTCATTTGAGCCCATGTCCAGACAAACAACAGACCTGTAAACAATGTTCGCATTCTATAGTTGCAAAACAAAATAAAAATAAAAAGAGTAGTTGTGACCTTTGTTAAGGAACGGGGAAGACTAGAACGTAAATGCTGGCGCTGGATCGAAGACATCCAGTAGCAGTTTCTATTATATAAGTGCACAATAATAATTTCCACTTCACATACAGAACGCTTGAATGTAAAACACAAAGAGACATTACATTGAGGAAAATTCAATGAATCAAGAATACTTACGGGGATACTGGCGTGATATCTGTACGATCCGTCGCTCCTCTGTAGCTAAGGTGTTGCTCCTGCGGAAGTATACACACTATTACCTGTTGTGAGTCAGGGGGATAGACGAGAGGTGGTAAATAACACCTCAGGCGTTGAGACGTAGGCACAGAAACACTACGTAGTGGATCCATGCGATCCAGTGCCAGCATCGGAGTGTTAAACAGCTGAATCAAAATTCAGAACGCACTTCCTCCCTCTACGAGGAATCCCCCTATCGGATAAGTCACTTCCTGCCAGAGCGTATTCAGGCAAACTCATCGTAAATATTCTGACAGTCATAAAATTTGCGTAGGAAGTGTGTACACATGCTCGAACAAGTGCACCATCTCTCACGCGTGTCCATACAAAAAAACATTGCCCCACACACACACACACACACACACACACACACACACGCACACACACACACACACACACACACACTAGTGGGCGCATGCAAGCGTACTTACGTACAAACAGAGAAACGGGTTGGTAATAGTGAGGTGTTTATGTCCTTGTGCTTACAAGTGTGTGTGTGTGTGTGTGTGTGTGTGTGTGTGTGTGTGTGTGTGTGACTGTGTGTGTGTTTGTGTGTGTGTGTGTCTGTGTACACGTGCTTTTGTGTGTGTGAGTGAGTGTCTTGTCTGCGAAGCTCTGTGAGAATGGGTGGAAGAGCGAACTGGGACTACGGTTCGTCGATGTTTAAGGTGAAGGTGGTGCGCGCATTCTACAAGCATTCCTGACCGTTTCCTTCAGGGATTCACGGCTTCAGAAACACCGACATTACGTCGTCCAGACGTGGAAACAAACTATCGAATGGGAATCATATGGTCATTGTGTTTTGAGCACAACACCAACAACTGCCGCGGCAACGTCATGGTTGGCGCCAGACTTGTTTTCGGGATCATATCCTAGCGGGTCACTTTACCCTAGCTTCCGCAGTTCCTCAAGATGATCTGATGAGTATGCTGAGAAGTTTCCTTTCGCTATACGTTGCTCCATAACTTTCCCCACGCACTCCCCACGAACTTGGAAATGAGCTATTGAGTCACTTCTAATAACGTAGCAGGAGATGAGACATTCACCTTCCCATAGCCCTCACTCTTTCATAGCGTTTATCCAATCGTACGAGGCCCTCTATTTTCATAATTTGGACGATATTTTAACTTTTTGGCTGAAAGCTGTGTCGCAATATTCGTCAGTCAGGTAGGGAACTGTTGTGCATCATCTACCTGTGAACCTTGCGTACTTTGGTATATCTGTTTTCGTATTTTAACTGTTTGTGTAATGTAGTTTCTGAGGCAGATGGTGGGGAACAGACAAACATTTGCATAAATGAGCGTGAAAAACCACCTAAAATTAAATTCAGTTTGGCCGGTGTACCAGCGTTCACCCAGATGTCATTCTCCTAGTTCAGTCTCGCTATCTAGTGCGTTGTTATATAAGCTGTGCGAGTCAGACCACCATCCAACAGCCCCCCCACAGGCAACCAGTGCTTGATTTGTGAAGCTGCGCACCGGTTCGCCGGGCGATGCGATACAACTTTTGCTGCGTTCAAGCAATGTTCTCGCTGACATCCCCCAAAAAATGATGGAAGGAAAAAAGGTTATCGGTTACTACATTTTCGCTGTACATGCCGTAACGTTCTGTATCAGGCATGACGTCTTAAGATATTACTTCGTTACTACTGACTCTATGTGCAGCGTATCTTTCATGCTGTATCCACATATATCACTAAATGTGATGGCAAATTTATATCACTGTATGACACACGGTTCAGCTGATATGACGCCATAAACATTGAGATACGTGAGAAATTTCTGGTAAATTTATATCACTGTTCGATACACCTTTCAGGACATACGACGTCATAAACATTGAGATGCGTGAGAAGTTGCCGCATCAGGTGTATCGTTTGATTACTTCGTTACTACTAAATCTATACGCAACACATTTCGCAGTCGTATTTAAAAAAAGTATATAAAACCACGGGCGTATTCCAATGTAACGTTGTTTCAATATTTCAAATCAATCGGTGAAGAACTTTCCGAGATATGCGACTAGGAACATAGACATTTTTTATTCGTTTGTTCTTAATAGCAAATCACGGAAAGTTCTTGACCAATTGATTTGAAATTTTGACACAAAGTTGCATTCTAATACGGACGTGTTTTTCTGTACCTGTTTTAAAGGAGAAAATGTGCTGTTACCACACATCTCAATGATTCCAGCAGAAATGTCATTCGAGTTCAAACGCTTCCAGTTTCTGGTTCGACTCACATTTGTGAGACCACAAACGTGGTGCAGGGAAAATCACTACACGTGCTTCGATTAAATTTGGAAAATCCATGCTTCTCACACGGACAACTGTGTGTGGCTCGCTCACGCATCAGGAAACCGTCTGGCTTATCCGTATACGCACCAGACGGAAAACCAAAAATATTGTATACCCGAAAGCACATCAATAAACAGATTATAAAATCAAACACTTTTTTTTTCTTTCCGTGGCATTGCAACGCACGCCGAGTGCAGCTTAGTAGGGTATATAAGGGGCGTGAACAGCGCCAGGTGTTGAGTGATCACTGTGAAGAATACGGAGAAGTCGCGTACTCGTGGGAGACGGCGTTATCAGCGCCTGACAGAGTTTGAAAGAGATCTCATTGTGGGTCTCCCTTTGGCCGGCTGGTGAAATCGTGCAGTATCGAGATTTGTGAGGCATCGGAATGTGACGGTGGTCTGATGATGGACTGCTTGGGAACGTGAGGCCAGCATACTCGTCGTCAAGGGTCGGGTCGTCTTCGTCTGACCATGGCAAGGGAGGATCGCCGTATTGTGCACCAAGCACAGTGGAACCTTTTCATATCTGAGGTTGCCATCCGAGAAAAAGGGCTACCCTACCTTCAACACTGTGTGTCATCCTGCACAACTAGCAACAGCCGGGCTAGGAAACTGCCGTCACATTCGTGTGCTTCTGCAAACACCACAACACCAACGGCTGCGTTTCGAGTAGTGTGTTTGGAGCTTCTAGATTTGTTACCGGTAGGTTCGAACAGTACGTGTTACGGAGAAGCTTTGGGAACTCAAATGGGAATCCTTGGAAAGAAGGCGGCGTTCTTTTTGGGAAACACTACTGAGTAAATTTAGCTACTCGGCATTTGAAGCTGACTGCCAAACCATTCTGCTCCCGCCAACATACATCGCCCGTAAGGCCCGGGAAGATAAGATACGAGAAATTAGGGCTCATACGGAGACGTACAGACAGTCGTTTTTCCCTAGCTCTATTTGCGAGTGGAAGAGGGGAAATAACGAGTAGTGGTTCAGGTTACTCTCTGCCACGCACCTTTTACGGTGGCTTGCAGAGTATGTATGTAGATGTTGATGTACCTTTGAGATTGGACGTGGTGAGTTGATGTTAGTCAAGAATGCATTTAAAGCTACAAAGACGCCATTAACAACACTTCACTGAGCTCGAACGAGTTGCTGTAATAGAGCTACGAGAAGTTTGATGTATCTTCTGCGATATTGCGGAAAGACTTGACAGGAATGTAGCCACTGTACATGATTGCTGGCGGTGTCAACGAGAATGTACGGTCGCAAGAATGGACTCTGGACGGTCACGTGGCATTATCGAGAGGGAAGACCATCGTTTCTGGCCTATGACTCAGGAGCATCGTACTGCGTCTGCAGCAGCAATTTGAGCAGCAGTCGGCACCAAGTGACACAACGAACTATTACAAATCGGTTTCGATGTTGTCTCTTTATTTACAAAGGTGCCCTTGCAGGACTTTTTGGAGCTCATTAGCAACACGTTTGAGGAGGACATAGTAGCAATATTCAGACACGTGCTTACTTCAACATACTTCTTATTTCAAGTGGACGGTGTCGCCATGAGAAGCCCTCTGTCTCCTGTGGTGGCCAATTATTTGGCCTTTTTGCCGTATTTTGGAGTCACGCCGTCAAGAATCGGAAGAGTCCTCGGAAGATACGGAATTAAATGTGTTTTTCAACCATCTGCAAAACTGAGAAACCTGTTGGGTTCGGTTAAGGATGACCTTGGACTGAGGAAATGTGGTGTGTACAAGATTCCTGTCAGTGTGGGGCAGCGCATATAGGCCAGACACGCCGCACAGTACAAGAACGCTGCAATGAACATCAGCGCCGTACACGCCTTCGTCAACCGGAAAAGTCGGCAATTGCGGAACGTTGCCTGAATACAGGACAGTGTATGATTTATGAAAAGACGGAGCTTTTATCCCCGCCATCATCTTTCTGAGCCTGCGTCATTAAGGAAGGAATACATATCCGTGCAGTCGATAATCTCATCAACAAGGATACGGGATTTCAACTGAGCACAGCCTGGAAACCTGCACTGGCTACTATTAAATCGCGACGTGAAAATCAAGATTCTTCGATAAGAGGCCCGTCATAACACTGGCCTAGTACTGCCGTTGGTGAGTAACGTCTGGCCACACTGTTGGCAAACGCAGCGTGCAGCGCACGCGCGGGAGAGCCGCTCTGCGATTTTCGGCAGAGGGAGTTTGAATATGGCAAATAAAACTCGGTTTTATATGTCGTTGGGCATCGCAGACGAGCACTATCTGTTCAGATGTGTTTAGAGTTGGCAATACTCTTAGGATTTAAAGGTTGGCTACAGAGCGATAAATAAGCTCTGGAATGTAAGATATTGTTGTCGCGCTTCGCAGCGCACGGATTAATTAGTGTCAGTTTGGAAGCCAGTGTAACAGCCCGCCTGCTGTGGTGCGCACGTGTGTTGGGCGAGGGGTCGTTGCCGAACTGCCGTACTGCCGTGTCCGCCAGCAGCGACACAGGACTTGGTATTGAGTTGATATTTTTTATAATTTGCAATGTGCTTATTAATTTAAAGAAAGGGTTTGTGTATGTGCGTAGCAGCAGACGGTAATTTTGATAATGATAGGAGTTGAATTCTTAAGGGAAATCATTGTTAGGCAAATAGATTAAGTATTGATTTTGGTCATTGATTTCTTTTGTAATTGCCAGGGAATTGTTTCACTATGTATTTAATTAAGAAGTATTTTACTCTGTCTCAAGAGTTTGATTAATTTGTAATATTGCTTTAATGCCACTGGAGGCAGACTTACATACGAAGCGATTGTTCAAAGAGCTTCTAGCGTTTTGTTAATTGAATGAGAAAGAATCGCTTTGAGAATATAGTTTTTGAAAAAAGGAATTACTTGTTTGGGTTATCATTTATCGAGTTTAGATTTGACCAAACCCTTTCTCTTGAATTATATGTTGTTGTAGTAAGCAGCAGCAGCCGCAGCAATAGCAGGAGCCGCCATATACAACACGCATTGCACTCAGCATGAATAATAGTTTTTTTTACGTTTTTGTTAAATAATGGAATGCAGCAGATCAAGCAGTGGGAGCAGAAAGACCAAGTAAGTTATTTGTTGCGCACAGGACCAATTAAAAAAAAATAAAGTTTAGGCGATCTCTGTAATAGTAAAGTTAACAAGAGTACAAGCACGAGATTTTCAGTTCGAAAGCACGAGATAAGAAGAAAGAGCTAGCGACATTCACCTGTCGACCTTGCCAGGATACTTTTTTTTTTTTTTTTTTGTTTTTTTTTTTTTTTTTTTTTGGATGAGTCGTAGTTAGATATGCTTCGTCTTTCTACTGCCAACTGCAAGCTTATGCAACAGTAATCATTAGTGGTGGCACAGCATTTTGATCGCTTGCACATTGCTTTGTATTAACGCAAAATTTTATTTCAGCAGTTTTCTCTTTGAATTTGTTGGTGCATTGTGTAATAGTTAATTGAACAGTGGTATTTTTAGGATAGCGGTGTATTTTAGTGACATGTTTTCGTTCGTATTGCGACAATGATGACGCTAACACAAAAGAAAATGAAAAAGAATGCTGACGCTACTGCAAACGTGAACGTAGATACGGTTCCGAACATGAATGTAGAAGCGGTTTCAAACGCAGTTTCCGAAAATTCGGAACAGAGAGTAGAAAATTCTTTTGAGAATATTGAGATCCAGGAATTTTCGAAGAATACTGTGGAGAATCGGAATGTAGGCGATCATTTGCCAACAGTGCGGGATGAACAACTGTGTGCTACACGCAACTTACGACATGACAATACAGTGACGCAAACCGAACTCATTATGAGAAATTCCAGCGTTGTTCCGCCTCAAAAGTGCAGGGTAATTTTGTTTTCCCCACTTTCGGTGGAAATTCAGGTCTCGTTGCCACTTCGATAGAGCGGAGTAATTTTGCCTTTCCTTCTGTTAGTGGAAATGCAGGTATTGCTTATGCTTTAACAGAGAAGAGTAACGTTGTACTCCCTGCCCCCAGTAATGATGTCTTACAATTATTACTGAGTAAACTCACTGAATTTAATGACACACAGGAGAGTAAACTCACTGAATTTTACAACAATAATGCAAAGAATTTCAAATAATTTCAGAACGAAATTAACGAGAATCTCACATTGTTTCGGGGTGAGGTGAATGACAATTAAAATTGTAAATTTGAAGAAATGACCAGTCAGTTGAAAAGTCATTTACGTGAAGAATTCAAATCAGATATTAATAATCTTGTATCTCGACTTGATCACGTACAAAATGTTGATATTGTTGAAGTGAAACGGCAGACGTAACAACAAGAACTGCAAGTAGAGTAATTAGCGAAAAATGTCGAGTAATTGCAGTTACAGACCACCAATGAAGTTTCAAAGATAGAAACTCAATTAACGACAGTAGCTAAACAGGTAGATGAATTATCCATGAATGTGACGGAACTGAGTAGCGGGTTAGATACGAGGTCAGATGACACTTAGCCGGTACCGATCGCGGATACCGAAGAATTTCAGTCTCTGCAACGTTTTAAACAAGGGCAGATGACAATTAATCGGCAAAACAAACGTGACGTGAAAAATATACAGGAACAGCTTTCCAGCATCGAAGAAAAGGTTGATCGCAACAATGACACTGGTAGATCCGATAATTACCAAACTGGTAACGACAATGAGCGCGTTAATTACGGAAATGCTGACCACTTTTCTCGTGAATATGACACGTTTGCGGGACGTAATGAAGGAAACGTGAGTCATGCTGTAAAAGAAAACTCATCCGCTAAGAAAAATGACGAGTCTGACTATAAGCATTTTCTCACAGTTAGGAAATTTAAAATTTTTCAGAATGCTAGTCACGAAATGCACCATCGAGAGTGGTTACAACAATTTGACTATTCTTTACCATCAACATGGCCAATTGGTCACAAACTGGAACTCATTTGCAGTTATCTTGAAGGAGAGCCTGCAACAAGAATGTGCTCAATAGTACGTGAATGTCACACACATGGTGGTTTTTATCACGCATTCTTATCTGCTTACTGGTCAGAGACTACACAATATCGCGTAAAACATTACATTTTTATGATGCAAAGTTATGAGCAGTCGAAATTTTCAACTCCAGTTCAATATTTTGAAAACATGATGCGCATGAACAGATATTTAACGAATCCGTACAGTCAGTCGGAATTAACCCATATCTGTTTGACAAAACTGCCGAGCAGATTACGCCACATAATTTTGGCAGGTAGGTGAAAAGATGACTTGGAGGCATTCCAAGCTCTTTTGCAAGAATTGGAATTTCACAACTATGAAAACACACAAAGAGATAATAGTAATTAGTATTGGGAAAATAATAATCCGCGGCGTGACCGTAAACGCGTATGGAACTCGGACGAACCTCACGAGTACAAGGCGGAAGAAGATAGGCGCGATATACGGCATCAACCGTATAAAACAGATCATAGACGCCAAAGAAATGATTTTTATGATCATAGGAACTCTCAGTACAGTAACAGAGATCGCGGACCGCGAGAGCAAAGGCGTTATGGAAATCCAAATTATTTTAGGAGGAATGGTCGCGGTAGAGACAACTGAAATTGGCGCGCACACGCAAATTACAATTCGGAACGCGGTGCTCATGCAGAATACAGAGCATCGAGCCCACGTGATAATTATGGTCATAACAATTATGAGAACCAAATCAGTTATGATGAGGGGACAAATCAAAATTGACAGGATCACAGAAATTCCAATTTCGAGCGTGGCGACAATGTAGAAATCAGACCACCCAACCCAAGCAATAATTCGCGGCAACACGAGCCGGCACAACAATGACTAGCAACAAGGACTATAAACGAACCGTTTGTAGCGGCGGAAAGCCGACACACAAATTATGTTAACTTTGTTGGACTGGAGGACATTGGAGACACATTATTACAAGAAAATGACAACAGCGAAAATATGTATACTCATCCAATTATAAAATTCTCGGTAGGAAATATTCTACTTTCAGCTGTACTTGATTCTGGCAACCCTGTGAATGTAATTAGCGAGACAATGTTTAAGAAGTGTGAACAGGCATCTATTTGTCCAACCTTGCCATTATTAAAGACCAAATTAAAGGGAGTTATTCAAGGAAAGAGTGTAGACGTATGCAATCAGACTTCTTTAGTTTTCAGGTGTCAAGGACACGAGTTTTCTGCAAATTTCTTAGTAGTCCCTCTTTTATCAACAGAAATGAATTTTGGTGTGGAGTTAAACTTTTGTAATGCTGAAGTCATGTTACAAGGAAATCAAATGCTAGTCACGCTCAAATTTCAGGGATGGTTAACAAAGGAGGATGAGGAAGTGAATTATCTGCGTTTTCTCTTTCCACTTGTGGCACAACAATCACTAAATTTGTCTAATAGTTGCACAGATAACATCACTACATTTTACTGTGAAACTGAACAACCTATTAAAACAGAACAATTAATTAAAAGGAAAGTTTACCGAGACGAAGTAGATCCTAATGCAGGCACTGATGAGTTATTTGAAATATTACAAACAAATTGCGAAGTTTTTTCTCACAAGACAGGAACAATACGCAACTTCCTTTATGAATTCAAGGTCAAGGAACATAATAAATTTTTTGTACCACCATACGTCATCCCATTGACATACAGAGACAAAGTCAAACAGGAAATACAATCCATGTTAGAGCACGGAATCATCGAACCTGCTGTGAGTTCATATAACAGCCAATTACATGTGGTTAAGAAAAGTGATAATTCCATTAGACTGGTTCTTGATTCCAGACAAATTAACATAGTAATCCAACCTGAAACCGATAGACCACAGACACTAGATGAACTATTGCAAAAAATTCCATGGAGTGAAGGTGATGTCATCTTTGGACTTACGACGTAGTTTATGGCAAATAGAATTAAATCCGAGGTGTAGGAAATACACAGCTTTCCTCTGTTTTGGAAACTGTTACCAATTTCGAAAATTGCCATTTGGTCTCAACGTTTTGTCAGCTGCATATATCCGTGGTTTCAATACAACATTACCCACACACTTAAAAGACAGGATCACCACTTATGATGACAACATTTTAATCGCAGAAAATTCATGGACAAAACACAACCAAGTATTAAGTGAATTATTACAGACATTTCGGGAACATGGCATTACCGTCAATTTAGAAAAATCGGACTTTGGTAGAGCACAAATCAAATTTCTTGGCCACATTGTTACAACAAAAGGCATTCTACCTGATTCAGAAAAATTAAATGCAATCAAAGAAATGCCCCTACCAACAAACAAGCGACATTTAAGAGGATTTTTGGGACTAGTAAATTTTTATCGTCTTTTTATTCAAAAATGGTTCAAATGGCTCTGAGCACTATGGGACTTAACATCTATGGTCATCAGTCCCCTAGAACTTAGAACTACTTAAACCTAACTAACCTAAGGACATCACACAACACCCAGTCATCACGAGGCAGAGAAAATCCCTGACCCCGCCGGGAATCGAACCCGGGAACCCGGGGTCTTTTTATTAGCCTACAAAGCTTGTCAACACCTAGATTATGTTAACTAACAGGTAAGAACACAGTTTGGGACTGGGATCATGTTGCTCAAACAGAGTACCACGATTTGAAAACTGCACTAATGACTGCACCTATATTATCACATCCTGATTTATCCCTTGATTTTTGAATTTCGACAGATAGGTCAAGATCTGGGCTTGGTGTCCATTTGTTCCAAGAAGTTGTTGAAAATGGAATTCTTACCTAGAAAAGTATAGCTTTTTCCAGTCGAGTATTAACAAAATCAGAGCGCAACTATTCAGTCATGGAGCTGGAAGCATTAGCTATAGTATGGACGTTTGATAAATTTCGTTACTATCTGCAAGGTAAGCACACAAAAGTATACACCGACCATCGGGCGTTACAATTTATCATGTCACCCAAATTAAATGGTTCAAATGGCCCTGAGCACTATGCAGCTTAACTTCTGAGGTCATCAGTCGCCTAGAACTTAGTTTAGAACTCAGTAAACCTAACTAACCTAAGGACATCACACACATCCATGCCCGAGGCAGGATACGAACCTGCGACCGTAGCGGTCGCTCGGCTCCAGACTGTAGCGCCTAGAACCGCACGGCCACTCCGGCCGGCCCAAACTAAATCACGACCGTTTAAAACGTTGGGCTTTGTTTCTTCAGGAATTTAACTTCACTGTTATATATATTCCAGGTTCACAAAACATCATTGCTGATGCGCTTTCACGAGCACCTGTTGGTTTAGCTCAAAGTAACGAGGAAGATTGCCTAGAAAACAATTACAGCTTACTCTATATGCAGAAGGTTGCTTTTGAAAACTTCATTTCATCCTCATTAAGTGACATTGCTCGTGAACAAGAAAAGGATTCGATTTGGAAGGATATAAAAAGGAAGTGGGAGAATAAGTCACATCCTGCTATAAGACAGTTTTATATCATATGTGATAACGTCTTATTCAGACGCAGACGTCCTGACAGTCCTTCTTGGGTTTCATGCATACCAAACGAACTTGTAAATAAACTCATTTGGTACACACATCTCAGTAGTGCCCACTTTGGTGCGAAGAAATGTTTTCAAAAATTACGAGACACATGTAATTTTTACAATATGGAAAAGAGAATCCGTAATGTCCAGGCAATATGCAATTTATGTCAGAAAGCAAAACCACCAACAGTGACACACAGAACACCACTATTTCCAATCATCCCAGTCAAATTAAAAGAAATGGCTGCCGTAGACATCTTCGGGCCAGTAATAAGATCTAGACAAGGCCATTCATATGTTTTCGTAGCTGTTGAGCTTACTTCGAAATTTGTCTCATTCACACCTTTACGAAAAGCTACAGGAAAATCAGTTTCTACAGCATTCGTCAAGAATTTCTTGAAGGAAGTAGGGCACATTGACAAGGTGATTTCTGACAATGGCCCACAATTCCGTTCCAACAGTTGGCTGAAAATTTGCGACGCAGGAAAATTAAACCAGTAATTATATCACATTTTATGCCATCATGTAACCCATCAGAACGTATCATGAAGGAGTTAGGTAAACTTTGCAGATTGTACTGCCATCGCCAACATAGAAACTGGGACGTACATTTATCCAATTTCCAAAATATTATTAATGAACTACCTAATGATTCCACTACGCTGCCTCCACCGTTTGTGTTGAAAAATAAACAGCCAGGAGATAGGATAAAACAATTAGTAGCCTTCCCTGCACAGCGATGTTTAAAACACCATGAAGTGGTAAGTATAGCATTACAGAACATCAAGAAAGCTGCAGACAGAAGAAAGAAGCTGCATAATCGACGAGTCAACGTCAAGAATTTACAGGTAGGTCAAAAAGTATTGCTTACATCACATCGACTATCTCATAAGGGAAAATATTTGAGTAGGAAGTTTTTCTTAGAGTATGAAGGACCCTTCCGTATACGACGCATTACACACACAAACGCTGTGGAACTTGAGACAATACGAACACATAAATCGCGAGGTCTTCATCACTTATGACATTAAAATTTTCAAGGAATAAGGCCCTGGGGGTTTACTGATCTTTAGTAAATATATGTTTGGTGAGCATAGGTGCCCCAGCCGTTACAGTATATTCTTCTAATTTTAATTTTGAGTACTGTTTCATAATCTTTTGCGGTTAAAGGCGCTGCAGCCTGGAACCGCAAGACCGCTACGGTCGCAGGTTCGAATCCTGCCTTGGGCATGGATGTTTGTGATGTCCTTAGGTTAGTTAGGTTTAACTAGTTCTAAGTTCTAGGGGACTAATGACCTCAGCAGTTGAGTCCCATAGTGCTCAGAGCCATCATAATCTTTGACTAACCTGTTTATCTATTAATCTTTTACTATCAATCTATCCTGTATGAAAGACCAAGAATGAATGATTATGAATGATTTGTATTGTTTGAGAGAATGAG